>NW_027271469.1:0-87500 GCF_040938485.1 Diadema antillarum | reverse complement strand
TCTGTAGACGCCATTGGCACCGTTAGCAAAGCGACATCCGATTCCTACGATGGCGATTTTGTCCTCTATCGGCATCGAAGAGTCGGTGGCAAAGTCCGCGACGTTCAGGTGTCTCCTGGCGTCCATGATAGCTATCCAGCTTTTTAGAATAATTCAAGATGTTAAATACATTGTGGATCAGTAAAGGTCCTGGAATATTCATGATATGTCTTCCATTTGGCCTGTAGATTTCTTTTTCATGTGTGGCTAAACCCCTGGCCTAGAAAACTCATTGGCATAATAATTTTTCGCATGACCCTACACTGTATAGCATACAACCCGCTTTTTTACGATTGCATACGTGGATATAAGAAAGACCCAAGTACATTAGACATGTAGACATAATTCTAAGGGGAAAAAAGTAATATTCTGATATTTCAAATTTCCTTAATGTCATGTATAAAAATCAAAATGTCGAACTGTCATTTTAATGATAATCATATCGATCTATATTTGCATACTTTTGCAAGGGGTACGTAAAGATCATAGCAAAATTTTGACTTTGGCCGTTATTATCTTATTCAGGTATTAGATTTTTCTGAAAATGATGACACAACGATAACCCAAGTGAACGTAAGAAGCATTTCATTTTTGACCATGTTATAACCACAATAGACTTAAGCATTTAATACAATATAAATAAATCCTGCCAAAAAAGATTGCCGGAATTATTTCAAAAGGGCTACGTAAAATGCATAGATGCATATATATATTTTTTTTTTTTCAACTGGAGAGTTGGTATCTATTTTTTCCAGATTTTACTGGTCCATTCCTGCAAAAGATGGTCGAACAGTGATTGTTACTGGTCGTAGACTCGTCCTAGACCGCCAGTGTGCAGTATAATATTACTATCAGAAGAGCAACCTAAAAGCCAATAGCTCTTTACATCACTATACTGACACGTCTTTAACCTTTTTTGATAGTTACATTTAGAATTCGAATATGAAATTTATTTCATAATTGATTGACTGCTCGGAATCGGGCCCCCTATCTGTCAGGTTTTTGCCAAAAGTCGACCGGTGACCGACGGGAAATTGACAGGGCATTCCTCGGGCATCTCTGGGGACTTACAGCCCGCACGACTTCTCCAATAATCGTTTGGCGATGCCTAAATTCCAGCGGCAACCGAGCAGGCTACAAATCGTTGTGAGTAGTGAGTGTAGCCTCGCACTACCAATAATGCCTGTCAACTTTAATGAAAATTTGAATATGCGTTTTGAACCAAACTTGTTATAGCCGAAACATTTTTTTTTTTAACTATCAATATCAGTTCTGTTTTTTTTTTTTTTTTTTTTACAAATAAAGAAGAGGCCTTTCTAAGATTTCTTTACTTCCCGGGTTTGCCCCATCCCCCTTCCCCCTCCACCATAAAGAAGGAGAATCCTATCACCTTACAAATGTTACCAACCTTGTTTGATAAATATCGGTTGTAGGGTTTTCGACAAAAAGAAATCAAACATTGTACCCTACTGTATATCTGAGTCTCCTCGCATAGTCCGTATTTTTCCCTTATTTTTTTTTTGGGGGGGGGGGTGGGGGTGGGAACGAGGGAGATGCTCCCCATTTAAACTAATCAGTCCATCGGCACAGTCAAATCAAGTAAATTAGACCACTTATAAAGTTTTATCTAAAAGCCCCAAATTTGATACAAATGTAATCTGATATATTCTACGTGAATATTAGATACCTAGCATTTCAGAATCTTTTCGCGCCCAGATGATTTGGAAACGACAATCTTTTTTAATACAAATATTTCCACTTATCCATTACGAAAATATGGCAAAATTATTACATTTATAGAGTTAGGATTACTCTTTAAATGGCAAATAAGCCATCCAAGCTCATGTTGATGCTCAGAAATGGCTGTCGTCATGGTAACTTTTCATTGTCAATGAACCTGCATAGATTTGTAATTATACAAAACACTAAAAAAAAACCAATGAAATTAGAAGAGGCTGAGACTGTGCATCTATTGATGTAAAAACGTTGCTGCCATCAAAACTGTGGTCATAGAAAGTCACTAACACAAATGACAGAAACACATATTGACAAGCATGCAAAGTTCTAACTCTGACTCTTTTCAATCTGGATGCATGTTGTTAAGACAAAGGTTAATCTGACATGCAAGTTGTTACGGCGACATAATGGTGCCACTTTATCTTTTTTTTTTTTTTTTAACTCCACCTCTCTGACATGATGTAATTAATTTTTTTTTTCGTTTTTATCTAATTGACGTTACCATCATTATTTGTGAGATAGTTAATGGTTTCGGGATGTCATCATGAATTATAAAGATTAAATGAAGAAATTTAAAAAGAAGTATTGTACGACCTTATAAAAAAGTACCTTACAATGCATTGACCTACAGAGTGCAAGGCTCAAATCTATGTTATATTTCTATCATTTTTTTCATTCAACAATGGGCATAAACAAGATAAATACAGTTGATAGATGAAATTTGGATTAAAATCGAACGAGTTGCTTGAAATAGATCTACTTTTTTATGTACAAGTAGGAACGGTATTTACATTGGAAATCACAGTAAAATGTTAAATTGTTAAATCTAGCACAAACAGTCTTATGATCCCTGTTTTAAAGAATTTCATCAATTAAGTGTTCCACTAAAGTAAAGGCAACATCTCTGAGATTTTTGTCTACTACCCTTTTTGATAGCAAGCAGACAGATAGGGGTCATAAGGCCAAATGGTTTAAAACGGATGTCCGCGTCATTAATTGATATTTTTACTTTTTAACAATAATTTTGTAGGTGCAATATTTACATAATTATGATAATCATTTACTAATATTGTTGACGTCCTCTAGAAATATAAATAGAAAAAATGAGAAATTTCACAAGGAAATATTACAAAAAAAGAAGAAGATTTGAATACCTTAATGAAAAAAAAAACTAAGGTAGTAGAGATTGGCGTGCTGCATCAGCAAGACAAAAAAAATGTTAGTAAAGCTAATGAATATTTTAATGATTGATTAGGTATTATGATAAAAACGTACCACGTCTTTAAAGAAAGCAACTGAAAAGTGAGATAAGAAACTCATGATTGCTTGAAGAAAAAAAAACATATCTTAATTCATGTAGATTTTTTTTATTAATGTGTTGCGATAATTTCAACAGTGTAATTGAACATCAAGTACAAAATTGTACCATTTGACATTTAAATAAAACGGGTGACAAAGCTGAAACACAAAATAGAATATCAAAAATATAATGACAACTCTGAATTGACAGGGTGATAACTTAGAAAGTTTAGAACTTATGGCAACGAATTACACACCTTGATGACATTGCACAAGATCTTAAGTCTTTTTTTTTTCCTTTATAGATATAAGTCTTGAATTATCTTCCAAAATAGTTAAAACAATAATTACATGTTACACAGTATTTGTTTGAACTAAGCCGAATGCAATGCGATTTTTTTTTCATCAGCCTAATATGAGACATTTGAACAGTCAAAACTGAGTTATCCAAGAACTCTGCAAGATATATTGGCATCAGTCTTAATCTTGTAAAGCAACTTATTCGGAGCATAGCCTTGTCATTAGAGCACACATTCAATTCATTACTCTCCACTGGATGGTGTCTTGATTCATCAAAACCAGAGAAGTAATTCCAGTTTATTTAGAAAATGATCGAACCAAATTAAGGAATTATAGACCTATTTCTCTTTTGCCATGAATTAAAAGAAACATTAGGAAAATGTGTATAAAAGAATGGATTCACTTTGTCATTAGGTTAAAATGACATTCTCAACCCAACACACTTTTATGATAGAAAAAAAATAATAATGTCTGTTGATTTCGTAATAACTAACAGGTCAGCTTGTTATTTCATATCTCAGCAAAGTGCTCAATAATATCGGCAAATGTTTGAAAATAATATAACTCTTCTGAAATATTACCTTTGCACATATCAAACAATATTATTACTTCAACATAAAACGTACAGTTCAATATTATCTCAATAACAGAAACATATTGTATACAATACAACAAAAGAAAAAAATAAGAATACTTCCGAAGTATAATAATTCTTTAATTCCGTGTCACACCAGCCTTGCGTGCGACTTGCAAAGAACAATTTTGACTACCCGGAGGTCCCCGTAGATATCCGCACATGACAATACCTAGCATGCATCTCAAAAGTAGTCGCCCGGAGATGTGCACGCATATGTTTTTACCCGCAACCGTATTTAGGCCCTGTCACACCTTTCCGGGCAAGCTACTCGGGCTTGTTACGTGTAGGGACTTTCTAGCATACCGGACATTCCTGAGGGCGGAAAAGGATTTGTGCGAGTCAGCGCATGTGTCTTACTTGCTGGACGCGTTATACTTGCGAGTATACTGTGTGGCCTTTGTATCAGTCGCGTGGGGGCTGACAACTTAGTGAAGGAATTCCTCTAATGGAATGGCTGAAATCTCACAGAATTTCATTATCTTGGCTGCATACGGGACTGCGAAGTACCTGCGTGGGAATTGCCTGGGAAGTACTGCCGCTAAGGGTCTCCTACTGGTGTTCTGCGTGGACTTCTAGGGGCATTCCCGCGACTCACCCGGAAAAAGTTTTGCTCAAAACTTGGCTGCGGTTAAATCGAACTTGCGTGAGCACCTCCGGGCAACTACGCGCTAGATACTGTCAGGTGCGGACCAACTGCGAAGAGCTCATTGGAGTTAAGGCCCTGTCACGCCTTTCCCGTCAAGCTACTCGGGCTTGTTACGTGCAGGGATTTTCTAGCATACCGGACATTCCTGAGGGCGGAAAAGGATTTGTGCGAGTCAGCGCATGTGTCTTATACTTGCTGGACGCGTTATACTTGCGAGTATACTGTGTGACCTTTGTACAAGTCGCGTGGGGGCTGACAACTTTAGTGAAGGAATTCCTCTAATGGAATGGCTGAAATCTCACAGAATTTCATTATCTTGGCTGCATACGGGACTGCGAAGTACCTGCGTGGGAACTGCCTGGGAAGTACTGCCGCTAAGGGTCTCCTACTGGCGTTCTGCGTGGACCTCTATGGGCATTCCCGCGACTCACCCGGAAAAAGTTTTGGTCATGCTCAAAACTTGGCTGCGGTTAAATCGGACTTGCGTGAGCACCTCCGGGCAACTACGCGCTAGATACTGTCAGGTGCGGACCAACTGCGGGGAGCTCCTTGGAGTAAATTTGTTTCCCCGCAAGTCAAGCCGCAAAAGTTCCCCCGTACGGTATGACAAGGCATGAATGAAAATTGCAAACATTCTTGTTCGCCCGCTGAAAAGCTTCTACGTGCTGGAAACTACCTCCTCGCCACAAGCCCGCGTTATGGTGTGACACGGCCTTTACCACCAGTTTAAACATAACATATGACAATTATGGTTACATTCATAAATACAGTCGATTTAATGCTGTATACGTCAACATATGATATATTTGTATGTTGTCAAGGAAATGATGTTATAACAATATAAATAACTTCTGTGTTATATCTACTTTCGGATCAGGTACGGCAGCAATGATGACATTGTGTGAAATTACCTGGGGTATAAGTGGTTGGGTTGTAAGACAAATCTTTTATCATTATTAAATCAAATAATGATACTGCACTGTGTAATATTGAAATCATTACACCATTGCACATAATGTAATCTAGACAATTGTTGATATTTGTTCTCTTGGTAGCTCGTGATGAAGGCAGCAAGTTTGATTAAAGGGAAGAGTAGAGAGCAAAGTCAAATTTGATTTTTTTTTTTCAAACCGCTTTCGTTTCGGTCAGGACCGATCTCTCATATTACATGATATGATATACATACATACATACATACATTTATTAAGATATGCAGATGTAGATACAATGTATGCAAATGATCTAATATAAAGCGAGGTGTTTTGAAATAGCAGATATTTTGGACGATTTCCGTCAACAAACAATAGTTTGCAAATGTTCTTCTCACACAAGTGACTAAAATAATGTTTGTTTTGCTCGAGTCATTCTCCTTCTTTCATACTCATCATAAGGTAGCTCATTGCAAGAGAGTCTTTGGCAATATTGACACTTACTTGTGTTGATGGTTGGTTCATATAAACCAAATGATTGATGCTTCAATGAAACTAGCGACCTTCAATGTTACGTTTCTGGAGAGTTGAATCTGCCATGACAGGACAGGCGCAGAAGCTTCCAACGCAGGTCAAGTTGAAAGTAAGGAGTGGGTATCCTGAGACCAAGGGAGACAATGTGGAGTATGAGGGTATGGTATCAATATTCAGAATCATTGGAATAACTCTCTCTCTCTACGAATCAGTGAAATTATAAAATATGAAATCATATATCACCATTTAATAGCGGAGTTTGATGATGGAAGTTCAAACTGAATAGAAATATTTTTGCTACCAAAGCCAGATTCAGGACCCTCCCATGGGTTTTTTGATGTCTCAGCCATTTCAAAACAGATTTTCATCAAATAAGATTTTATTTACTCTTAAAATTGTGTGGTCTTAAATATTTCATAAAAGTGGTTTCTAATTACCTTGCAAAAAGTTAATCTGAATTTCCATCTCAACTAAAACTATACCACCCCTCTTTAACCTTATCATGTTTAATTCTTTAACTAATTAACTTAAAAAATTGACTTCTTGATTGAGTCTTTGCCTTCTGCTTTCTGCAGTCTTCATGAAATTCTGTAGATTATGATATGAATCGGCAGTCTAGTTAAGCTTAGGACTCCAGATGGCAGTGTCAGACTATTGGTTTACAAGAGAGAAATTAAAAAAAAAAATGATATTTTCAATATCTCCTTTCTTCACAGTAGTTGAGGGTAGGAGACGTAAAGCCCCCCCCCCCCCCCCAAAAAAAAAAAAAAAAAGAAAAAAGAACACGCTTGGCTAGCGCTGATAGTAAAGTACAATATGTTGCCACCGCTATGCGCGCGGTCCCTTGCAAACTGAGAAGAATGTATAATTGCTATTCATTCTGTAGAGACAAAAGATCACCTTAGGCATCCCCGGTAGTGTATCAAATAGTTTGTTAGGTGTATGACAAGGCTTGTAGGGGATATATGCAGAAAGTTTGCATTCAGCAAGAAGTAGAAACCACTGAAACGCGTCATTTCACAGGGGGGGAAATAGAACATCTACAAACAAATCACCAATATGATTAATGATGGTGTGGCACAGGAAACGTCACCAATCAATTTCAGGGAAGCAGGGTTTGACAGAGACAGCAGCATATCAAAAGATGAATTAGGGAGACTCATAATAATTTCATCCAGTGGAGGAGTGAACACACATTGAATAGCAACATATTGGGCAATACAAATAATCTCCCACGTACATTCCTATCGTTCTGTCTGGACAGTGAGACTACCGACACTTCATCTACGGTGAGTACAAGCCATGTAGTCCAATGAACGATAAAGAATACGAAAGCTTATGAAGGGTTCAAAAGTAATTTTCAAACATTTGGGATGGTACCGTGATGTGTATGAATCACAAGTGGTTTTGGAGTATTGTGTAATCAAAAGTGCAAAATTATAAACGTCGACTGCGACAGTATCCGACTTTTATTCCTGAAGCGCCCTCGCTGTTCAGTAGTGGGTAGGTAGCCTCGTTACGTGATGATCGATCGTGTCCTAGCACGATTGATAATATAACTGTCGTTCTGCATGATTGTTGAATGGTTTACGTGGCGACACGACATTCATTTTTCTCCTGCCACAATTGTCCCCGTCTTATTTTCTCCAGGGGCTTAAGGGTTAGGGTTGTACTAATTTTATAGGTTTAGTTTGAGGTGAGGATAGGGATTATGGTTAGGGTTATGTTTGTGGGTAGAATAAATGGTTGCTTAATAGCGTGCAGATATTTCATGGCAGCAATTGTCTCAGGAGCAAATATAATTAGTTGGGTACCTAAGGGGGGGGGGGTCACCATGCACCCCCTGTTTTTCTAGGTGAAATTTAATATATTCTATTGTTTTTCATAATTTCTTATGTATTTCTTTGTTTTTCAACTTTTTCAACTTTTGTTTTTTCTTTGTTTTTCTATTGGAAATTGTCACTGACCACTTTTCTACCATAATTAGCACAAAACTAATCAATGAAAAAAAATTAATTGTAAAAATAAACAGGTTTTCATGACCTTCATGACAGCCACTTTTCGTTCCTGTTAACGTCTTGATTATGTTTTGGTATGTCATGAGGATCCTGAAAATGTAAGTTTCGAGGAGTCCTGGGGGGATGCACGGTGACCCCCCCCCCCCCCCCACCCCCCCTTAGGTACCCAACTAAATGTATTGGAACCGGTTGTTGTATGTGTCCGGTGAGCAGGTGTTGGAACATATGATTGTGCTGTGCATGGAGTGGCCACCAATGAGCGATGGAAGGGTAATGTTCTAGACACTGATTATGTATTGTTTATCTACATGATGTTCTTCGTTTAACTCCTTATTAAAAAAAAATAATATCATTATTCAAGTATTGTTGTTGTGACGAGTGTCATAAAGCAATTATTGTGGATCTTTGTAATGTATGAAAAATAGAAAACCACACTGGTCCACATTTTGCTAGTGGTCATGACTAATCTTATGATATGTTATTCTATAAAATGCTTGAAATGACACGCATACACAATGGCTAGGTGTGTCACTGATTGAGTATGGATCATGATATTGAAATAGAAAAAAAAAAATGCCCATTCCCAACAGCATGCAACTAACTTCTTTTTTATTTCGTTCTAGATATCGTTCTACTCTCAATCAGTGGATTCTACAATGTAATGTTTTGATATATCATTCCATGATTACAACAGGATAACTATTTCACAGTCATAACTGTGTTACCTATATGGTCAACATTATTCAGAACATACGACATAAACCTAATTGTTCTTTTTTTTTTAATCTGAATATTATCATTGATAACCTTTAGTACCTAATAGGTTAAAAAATACGAAATTGTACATATTATAATACCCATGTCACAAAAGAGTCATTCTCTATAATTTCAGAATTTCAATGTTCATTAATGAAAAAAAAATACAAAAGAAAAGAAAAAAATAGTCTCTCCCCCTCCATTCCTTAGTACCATACTCGCCCCACTTCTTCCTCCCGCAATCTCACCTTATTCCCCTCTTGTCCCTACCCGCCCCCACATCAAACCTACTTATACGCACACTTTTTTGTGTTTTGGATACGTAATGCTTCATTCCTCATCAATGAAAAAGGGCAATGTACCATGTTTTGAATTTTTCATAATTATTGCAACTGTATAAATCATCTCACAATCATAACTGTGTTTTCTATTGTGTAAACTTCTCGCAGAAATAATATACCTTGTTGTTGTTGTTTTCTTCAATAAATTTTACGAAATAAACATGTTTTTTTTTTTTTACAGAGAAAATTGAACAGATCAGTACACATACGTCATTACAAATGAGATTTTTTCATGATTCCCAAATTTCAATGTATACAGATTGGATGAAGTTATGTTACCAGAAAGAAAAAAAAAGATAGATAAAGCCCCCCCCCCCCCTTTAAAACGTACATCCCATCTCCCGCTCACTCAACCTCACCTAGCCTCCCCATTTCCTTATCCCCACCCCCTTCTAAATGTTCATTTTTACATACACTGTGTAACAGTTTATTACGTCTCAGCAGTTTTTAAATATTGCATATAGGGTCAGTTAACATAATATTCAATGACCTGTATATCCATGAACAATCTCACAATAATCAATGAATTATATAACTCAAACATAATCATTAAGTTGCGACACATCAAATTCATTGTCTGGTCATGTGTATAACGTCAGCTGGAAACATTATGCGCACAGATAAATAGACTGACGCTGGCGAAACACATGTGAATACATTCTCACAAGAACAGTATTTTGTGCAGTGCCTTTTAACAGCCAAAGGGCTGGAAGAAATAACGTGGGGCCCGTTTCATGAAACTTGTCATCAGTGACAAGTTACTGAAATCCGTGCATATGATTGGCTGAGAGCAAGTTTGCCATAGAAATGTGACATTTGTTACTGACAACAAGTTTTATGAAATGGGCCCCCGGTCTAAATGGGAAATGATAAAATGATTTTATCGATTCCATTCAATGTGAAAGTAATCTCTTCTTCTTCTGCTCTATTTTCTCATTCTTGAGAAGGAAAAGTTTTACATGCGACCAAGCTGTTCTTACCAGTTTAGGATAAATCCTACATGGCGAAACGTATCATGCGAGCTGCGAACTTTGACACTACAAATATATATTATACACTCACCTTACGATGGTCAGCTTCAGCTTTTGTCCTTCAGTGAAGAATGACTGATGAAGCTTAGAAATGAGAGCTGAGGTTTTGATTAAGATGAGTATGAGGCCGGTGCACCCTTGCCTGTTTTATATTGCTATTCCTTGTCCAAAGGAAATGCACGAGTATTGCCTCTAACCACGCCCAGTATGACCGTAGTGAATTTAAAGTGGTGAATTCCTTCACTTTGTCTACCAGTTATTATCATCTGATTGGCCAGACCAGGAACAGAAAAAAAAAAAAAAAAAAAACTAGATAAACGAATGAAGCCAGTCATTGGTTAACCAGGGAAATGTCAGATCCTTCTGTTTAAGCCCCTCCCACAGAATTACTGCTGACATAACAATACATGCACACTAACGGGGAAAACGCGCTGCCAGAAAAAAAAAAAAAAATAGATAGAATAAAATGTCACAAGTGTCCCAAGCAATGACTTCACCTCCAGAGGAATTTGTGATTGGCGCTTGCTTGATTGGCCCATGACCAGTCCCTCCCGCGCGTCCCGCCCACGTTCGATGGGGTGTCAGCGTTTTGATAGTTCTATTGTGTGTGTGTGTGTGTGTGTGTGTGTGTGTGTGGTGTGTGGGGGGGTGCGTGCGGCTACCAGTGATTGAGTAAGTCATTAAACAAAAAACAACAAAAAAGTTACCAATAGCTGGCAGGAACCAGTTGCTTGCAGCCTTGCAGCCAGTAATTAAAGTGTGCCTTTCGTGTGGCTCACTACGTGAAGAAGAAGACAATGAAGAGAGGAGGGTATTAACTCTATGCTTAAGTGCCACGTTCGCACATCCGACTCAGTCGACGGCGTGCCATTTTCGCATAATATTTTGCTCAAAAGCACAAACCCGCCGAAGCAGCTTTTTTACGTGGTGACTGACCTGCAGGCAGTGTTACTGGATTTGCGTGCACATTTTAAGTTTCTGTCACTGTTTTGGGTGCAAAAGTCATGTATATACAGTAATGTGGAGCTCCAGGTTAATTGAGAGAAAAAACGATCATTGATCTGTCATACAATCTACGTCAAAGCAAGGCTTGGCATTTTTCTATGCAACTTTGCTCACTATGCGCCCAGGTTTTAACGGAAATGTATATATAAGTTACATAAATTTTGAAAAATAATGTTTTCTCAGAGCATAATTGCGTTGATGTGTCAGAATAATGTAACACACAGGTTTCCACCATGCCACATTTTGTTGAATACGGATAACCGGGATGAATGTCTCGAACCTGCAGTATCAACTGTATTTTCCAAAGCTCTTAACAACATAAGTTGTCAAGCCAAGTTAAGACAGGTTACACACTTTACACATGGTAATGAAACTTAAGGACCCGTTAAATGCAAACGTGTGTTGAGTTGTATTGATTCATGATGCCCTCAAAATCACTCATCATGATGTTGCTATTAAAAGAGATAATACATGTAGTACGTGTCATATAACAATGACGTTATTTTTCACCTAAGTTTTCTTTATGCCACTTACATACACAACACTCCCCCGCAAAGAAAACAAACAAACAAACAAACAAACAAAAAACCTTCCTTAAAAGCGAAAGCCAAAGTTCTAGCATTGAAACCATCAATGGCGAAGGCCTAATTTGAAAAAAAAAAATGAGAACGACATCACAGGGAAACATGTAGCATGTGTAAGATCATAAATGCCATAATAGATGCAAAGTAGAATGTTCTACATATCTGAAATAATTATTTTAGTGATCGAGAGGACAGTACAGAAAGCACACACTCTGGAAAAGTGTGAACCGAGAAAAGAGGCTCTGTTCAAGTGCTTATTCACCAAGCCGCGCTAGCTGTGCGATGAAAGGAACAAAACAAAGAATGTCAACCACCGAAGCAACAACAATGCTTCGATTTGTAGATTAAGCTGAAATTGAGCATGTTCTGTTTACACATTTTGCCCATGATTTACGCCAACTTTCAAAGTAGCAGCATTATCCATTCAAAAGTTATTAGACTTGAAAGTGAAGAGTGTAAAAAGAGTTTCAAGAAATGAAAAGGGGGGTCTAAGACATACTCTGATCATTCTACTCTCCACCAAAAAGGGTTGTAGAAAAAGTGCTGAAAACCCACTTTTCCCATTCGTGTTATGATCCCAAACTATATGAAGAAGAAAGACAGTTCATTCAGAAAATATGAAAATTTCAAGATTGACTTGGTTGACCCATTTCACCTGTTTTGAGTCCTCATGTAAAATCAAGGGGTGCGACTTTTTGTTTGTTTTGTGATGCACGGTCACATAATATACTCGTGTGTGTGTGTGTGTGTGTGTGTGTGTGTGTGTGTGTGTGTGTGTGAGGGTGTGTGTGTGTAAGCGTGTGCACACGAGAATATCATAGCAACAGGTGTATGTTTCATGATAGGTGCTATTATATAGTCACATGGGCTGACAGAAAACAAACAACCTATAAAACACAAACAATGGCGTTACCATGTCAACGTTCTACACTACGCATTATGATATGGATTGTGTTTGAATAGTCAGGGGTTTCCCCTTATTCTGCCCGCGTAAGCACCGTCCATATGTTTTTTAAATTCATCTCCGCTGAACTGGAAAGATGGAGAAACGGACGAGATACCCATTTGGTGGCTTCCACACGAGCAGTTTGGCAAACAGAAGTATTGATTTTATAGCAAGAATGGGCGTTATCCCTTTCCGCTCCCATCATCGACTGGTTAAAAAAACACAAACAAAAAACAATAAACAGAAAAGGCTAGTAGCATCGCTTTACGTCGTGTCAACTGTATTTCAACATTCACCAAAAGCCGCCAAGCAATCAGGCAAACCTAACACAGACTTATAGAAACAGATGAGACAGAAATTTGAACGGAAAATGTGCATGCAATCTGAATAGTACTTTCCTTAAAAGCATGTGTCTTGTCATGATATATTTTACTTCAGTTATCTTTTTTTCTTCTTTTCAAAATAAATGATGTGCATTTCCTCGAGGGCGCGATTGAACGTTAGCATGGCTATGTCAACTTTTGTTTTACATTTTAATGTCTCAGGGTCTTGGTCAATGCTTACGAGACCGGGAGCTATTCGTCCATTGTCAGGCATGCTTGAAGCGCTTTCTCTGCCGATTGGCAAAGATGTTTGGAAACGACGTGTTTATGAATTTAAACTACCTACATTCCTTAACCATCCCTAATTTCACCACGGCCTTCCTGATACACTAACGCACATTAAATAGGGTCGCTAACTTTAGAGCTTATGAAGTCCAGGTTGGATAGACTAATGAATTCCGATAAAAAAGCTCTGCAAGTTAAGCTACGTGTCTGTGAGCACGTTGCATAATGATGCCAAGTTCAACATTTAATCTGCAGCAATAACAGACAAGGATGTCCACAAGGTGTGTTGTTAAATCAAATATCAAATGTATTTCATTCGTATACCTGAAGGTGCTGAACGAAAGGATAAAGGGTAACGCGTTAACTCATATATTTTGTTTCGTGCCTTAGTACATGTATGATTCTGCCTCTTCTTTTCTTTTTTTTCGATAGCTTTGACATACAATGTGTAGCAATGTCTACGGCAATGTCGAAGATCTCATTTCGCTGTGTAGATGTAACTCATTTTGGTACTTTTGAAACATCGGTGAAATTATATTTCCACTGAGGTTGATATGTGTTTAAGCATCAAGTATGTTTACTTGTGCAGCTCAAAATTGCTATAGAAAAAAAAAACCTGCAGTCTACCCCCCCCCCCCCAAAAAAAAAAACACAAAACATATATAAAATAAGGGAGACAGATAATTGAAAAGACCGCTTTTAGACCGCTTTTAATCTTGATGGATAAAATCATGATAGCTTGGCTGCACTTACGGATTCTACGTCGCCCTTAGTACAGCATTAGGAGACTTGATTATTGAAAAGAACGACACAAGATCTCGTCTACTATTATCGCAAACTTGGAACCAATGAAGCCCCAAATAAGGTAGACAAAGTAGGCACAATGTATTTTTCAGTATCTTACCATTGCAAGGCATTTACTTTATGCCAAAACTTTGGTAAATTGTCCATAAATTCACAATTAGTCCTTCGTCACTTTTTCTTTTCTCCTTTTTTTTTTTTGGAGGGGGTGGGCAGCCACACGATGTAAGATTGCATGGTAGGGAGCTCATCAACTTGTAACTTCTTATTGGCTCCTTCAAAGAAGGCACTCTCAAATAAGCATATTTTTGGTTGATATATTGTGCAATCGAGTACAACAGACATTGCTTTCAAATTACTTCATAAACTCTTATATTTCAAGTCCGTCTCTTATAGAACCTCTACCAGAAAGTTTTATTTAAAGGTACAATTTTCCTTTTGGAGCAGTGATTTAAAGAATGTTCGAGATATGACATTTGATGCATATGTGTAGGTCAGTTGTATCACCAAACATCCTACCAAGATATAAGGGGATATCACTATTTTTCTCAATATTAATAAAGGGGCTGTACAGTACTGGTTCAATTTCATTTTCAATTTCAATTCATTTTCATATTTCTCGATGAAAAAATACATCAAACATAACAAAATTAAATGAAATACATGATATCCAGCTGGAGACATACATAGAATATTGAAAGTATATCAAACATAATAGTGGTCGATCTGTAAAAGGACAAGTTCACCTTCATAAACATAAGGATTGAGAGAATGCAACAATAATAGTAGAACACATCAGTGAAAGTTTGAGGAAAATTGGACAATCGATGCAAAAGTTATGAATTTTTGAAATTTTTGTGTTGGAACCGCTGGATGAGGAGACTACTACAGCTTGTGAGTCATATGCGTACAACAGTATAAAGAAAATGTAAAAGAAAATTTAACATATTTTCACTTTTTTGGCATAATAAAAGAGCACTTGAATTGCCTCTTTCTAAAGGCGGGGGGAATAATATTACCCATAACATTTGTCGGTAACGAGTCAGGGGAATGTGTACTTTTTTTCAAAAGATTTTGTGAAATTCTCTTTATATTTTCCTTATATTGTTGTACGCATGTTACATCTAAGTTATACATATACTGCAGTAGTCTTCTCATCCAGCGGTTACTGCACAAAAACTTCAAAAATTCATAACTTTTGAACGGATTGTCTGATTTTCCTCAAACTTTCACTGATGTGTTCTACTAATGTTGCTACATTCTCTCAATCCTTATGTTTATGAAGGTGAACTTGTCCTTTAAGTTTAGAATCTGTGAATGAATGCTAAAGAAATATGAAGGATCCTACTTAAAAGCGAGCTTGTTGAGCGTAGGTCCCGGTTAAAATAGAGTTTAAGATTGAGATGGGGAGCACGGGTACAACAATGACCGAAACATAAGAGAAAAACAAAATAAAAAGATACAATTACACAGTTATATAGCAAATTCTTCTCTAATGCAGACTAGGGGTCGGAAAAAGCCACATGCTGTTCTAGCAATAATAACAATATGACTCAATATATAATAACAATGATACCGTTTAGACGGTATTAGAAATGAATACATTGCGTGTATTAAGAAGGGAACACATGCACCTGCAAATCCCCCCCCCAAAAAAAAAGACATTCAACAACCAGTTACAGTGCAGTGAGAATTAAAATACCAGTTGTTACCTCGCCCCATCTATCTTCAAAGAAGGAAGAATATACATGAACACAGTGACAGAATTTAAGGGCGCAAACAGCTGGGCTCTTAAAGCCTGGTTTAACATGACAACAACCCTGGAGTACAGTAGTTGTGTTCAGACGGAGGCAGTTTTGGTCGGAGTAACTTCGGAGGATAGGTCGGAGTAGTGCCCGTCTGAACAAGGTCGTGGTAACTTCCTCCGATCGGAGGAACTTACCACGACCTCTTCCTCCGAACGAGATACTCCTGAGTTTTCTCAGGAGTATCTCGCTACCACGACTATCCGGTCGGAATAAATTGCCCGTGTGACAAGCCCTGGGAGTATCTATGAACTTACATGCCTTACGACCTAGGTAAAACTTCCTGGGTCAAATCGCAATGTTGACATTTTGCGACTACACGTGCGCGTGTAGTGCAATTCTAACCTAGTCGATCGCGACGAAGAAGCTAACACTCATGCAGAAATTTCCGTCAACAAGAATTGAGAAGACAAATGCCACTGACGGTAAAAAAACAATCGCATGGTCGACGAGCGCGGCGCTACCACTTCGGGAAGATACACCGACCCTCGCACATAAATTGGTCGGAGTTTCTTCCCACGACCGTCGTGTGGACACAAGGGTCGTGCTAAGATATGCATTAATTTGAATTTTAATTTCCGTGCCATAAATTTTCACTCCGACTAGAAATACGTCTGAACATGGCTAGTATAGCGGGAGAGTCATGGACAGCACATAACAGAATTTGAATGAGCTGAATTAATGTAATTATTCAATAAATACTGTCTTAATTTGCATTTGAAGGATGACAGTGATAACCAACTTGTGAGTTCAGGGGGGAGATCGTTCCAGTATTTCGGTCCCGCATACATAATTGTTTTCATCTCGAAAATTGTGCGAGTATACGTGGAAGGTGATAAGCGTCCCGTTGGCGGGTGGGATAATTGTGAACTGAGTAGTTTCTCTTGAACATGTGAAGAAAAACATCAGGAAGATCATTCGTGGAGTATTTATACATGAAAATACATAGGTTGTAATCAGACAAGTCAATCAATCTCAAAATTTTATTCTTGTGAAAAAATTCATTTGTATGAGATAAATATCCGGCGTTATTGATAATTCTGATGGCGCGTTCTTGAAGAAGGAAAAGCGAATCAAGCAAAAATCTGGCCGAATTACCCCATGCTAAAATTCCATAGTTGTGGTAAGGGGAAATCATTGTTGAGTATATAATTTGTGATATATGTATGGGGAAATAATATTTCAGCTTGTTTAAAATTCCAATATTCCTGGACAAAATTTTACTTAAATAGTTAATATGAGTTTTCCAGGATAGATCACTATCAATGTAAAGTCCTAGAAACTTAATACTATCTACTTGGTTTAAATTGATACCATTGATCTTGACACAATCACAAACAGAGTGCAGAGAATTGCTGAACAGCATATAATGCGTCTTATCAATATTTAGTGACAACTTTTTTGCGTGGATCTAGGACTAAACAAGTTTCAGTTCATTGTTTAACATATGTATAAGCGTGTTAGAGTTATGATGTGAAAGAAATGCATTTGTGTCATCAGCAAAGCATATGAAAGAAAGAATCTGAGACGAATTGTGGAGGTCGTTTATGTACAAAATGAATAATAGCGGGCCAAGTAAGGAACCCTGGGGGACAACACAAGAAGTCGTTTTCAAGAGAGACTCATGACCGTTTAAATAAACATATTGCTTTCTATTTGTAAGGTAGTCTTAAAACCAAGCTAAAGCTGTCCCACGAATGCCGTAATGGCTTAACTTATAAAGCAAAATTTCATGGTCTATCGTATCAAACGCTTTCGAGAAATCGAGAAAAACACCGATGGTATGGGAAGCGTCGTCTATAAAAGCATGTGCTACTTTATCAATGAAAGCTAACAAAGCGTGGGTTGTGCAGTGCTGTTTTCTGAGTCCAAACTGAAAATTTGATGAAGAATATTGCAGTTGATAAGGAATCTAAGAGTTCGTTTGTGAACAAGCTTCTTTGAAATTGAAGTTAAAAGAGATATTGAACGGTAATTGCTAACCGATTCTTTAGCAACCTTTTTGAATATGGGAACGACACTAGCAATTTTCATCTTTTCAGGGACTTTCCCAGTCAACAAAGATTGATCAAAAATGTAAGTAAGGGGAGTAATTATTTCAGTTATTATGGGTTTTTTTTAAAGGAAAACTGAAATTCCGTTGGTTGAGGTGTGGATTCATGTTTTTTTTTTTTGTATTCCTCAGTGAGATAATGGGAAACCTCTGATGAAATATGGAAGAGCATGTAATTTTAAGAAGTGTTCAACGTTTATTTGATGAAAATTGGTTTTCAAATGACTGAGTTATCAAAAAAAAAAATGTGATAACAATAAAAGACCACAGGCCACGCTTTTATTAGGATCTCTTTGTTTCACCTTGATTTTAGATATCTCAGCCATTTCAAAACCGATTTTCATCAAATAAACTTTTGATATCCCTTAGAATTGCATGCTCTTTGACATCTCATAGAGTGGTATCTGAATATCTCGCAAAACGTAAAAAGCTAAATCCTCACCTTGACCAGAACTGTACACACCCTTTAAAACCATAAATGTAGACGGTTTAGTCTAGAAACATCTTTATCATAACTATTCTTCACATTTTGTATATTTAACAATACTTAACATTAATCATACTGATTCAAATTTGTACATTGGTTGTTTCTATCCCTAGATCACATTTTAGAACTATTTTGAAACACTAAAGCTGGGTTTTTGTTTCATCTGCAAATGGTAAATAATGCCTTGAAGTCTTCGGTTGTTACAATTTTTCATACTCATGCATCATAATATACTCGAAGAGTATAATCATGTTGGTGTTAAATTCCTCTTTGTTGTGCAATTTGTCACGTTACACAATGCAATCGATATAAATTTTGATACAGCTTAAAGGGACTGTACAGTACTGGCTGAGGTGGGGATTCATGTTTTGAACATTCCTAAGTGAGATAATGAGAAACCTCTTATGAAATATGACAGAGCATATAATTTCAGAAAGGATTCAACGTTTATTTGATGAGAACTGTTTTTCAAATGTCTGAGATATCCAAAAAAAAAGTGATAATAATAAAAGGCGACAGGCTACCCCTTTTATTAGGATCTCTTTGTTTCACCTTGTTTTTGGATATCTCAGCCATTTCAAAACCGATTTTCATCAAATGAACTTTTGATACCCCTTAGAATTGCATGCTCTTTGACATCTCATAGAGTGGTTTCTGAATATCTTGCAAAACGTAAAAAGCTAAATAATCACCTCAACCAGAACTGTACACAATCTTTCAGTACATTAATGACAAAAGATTTCATTTTACTGCTTAGCTTATTTTCAGTTTATCACTTTACAATCACCATTGATAAGATATCTCCACAAAACATTGCTTTTAACTCAAACACTAAGCATGTTTTATAGTCGCGAGTCATTAAGAAAACAGTCATGAAGTTTATAAAGATAACCTTTCAAAGGAAAAAGAAAAAGATATATTCTTTTATGAAGGCTATATAATAATGAAGAATTCTGATAAGCTGCATCGTCAGTATGAAAACATATGAAAGAAAAAAAGATATTGCTGATAGAAAAGTAAAGTAAAATAATCTTCTTTGCATTACGCCCCACGTACAGTATGTTATTTGTATTGTCTACCTCTCCAATATAGTGGACCAGAAGCTTGTCTCTCTTTGATAGGTAGGATTATATTTGTAAGAGGATTTTGAGAGTGGAAATACCAATTACGCTACAGAGGAGATGGCATAATACGTGTTTTGTATTATGTTCACTCTGTATTCATATGTGACCCACCACCACCACAAAACGACCAATAAGTCGCAATGGGAATTTTCACGTAAACAGCTGAAATAGCTGGGTTGAGTGGGAAAGGCAATTTTTTTTTTGTTTTAGGTATTTTCTGAAAGTCCATTTTTCAATCTACCACCCGACAAAATTTTAGGGTCTAATGTTTACTAGAAATACCAAACTGAAAGGAATTAATAAAACACACTCAAATAGTTTATTGCACTCATCGACTTAACTTCATTTGAAAGTTTTGGACTAAAGAATACGAGGAAGAGAAAGAAGAAAGTGTTATAGCGAAGCGAATAAGAGAGCATAGAATATAAGAGGAACAGTTAAAAAGAGTGAAAGATGAGAGAACAGAAAAGGACTGAAGTGAGAGAAAAGAGAGAAAAGATAGGGAAAGAGAAGATTGAAGTGAAATAGAAACAAAGAATAAAATTGGATCAAGAGGGGGAGAGAAAGAAAGGGACAAACTAGAGAAACAGGAATAATAAACAGAAAAACACACAAATAGTACATGCTGTTATTTTATTGTTTTTACTTCTTCTTTCTTTAAAATAACTGATTTTGACACATAAAGTTGAACATAAGAAGCCCTGCTATTATGGACAATGGACCAATCATTCAAAATAGTTCTTGTCATTGATACAATCCAGCTCATACTTCAAAATGAACCATTCGAAAAAGGCTTGATTTGATCACATTGAAGCTTTGAATTTCAACTAAGCATGACTCAAAAAATATACAATATTAGGTCTTGAGATCTTAGGTTATTTAAGGAGTATGTCTTTTTAAAAGCTGTACCAAGTTTCATCTTTATCCCATTAGTCCTTCCCAGTGGTTGCTAGGGAGATTTGATCCAACCTTTTGTTCCCCCGGACAACAGGACACGGTTCTGCGCTTCGGAATGGTCACAGTTCTTTACAGCCCGTTTTCTCCACTATTCTGGTATTACCTTGTCTGACATCCCCACTTTCTCATTGTATTTTCAAAGGGATTGCTTTGTCCATACAAGGTGTGTTATATATCATTTTAAAGCTTATAATCTCAGCTTTTTGATTGTGTTGGAATCTAAAAAACAAACATTTCCAATTTGGTCGTTTTGTCGTGGTGGGTCACATATATCATAATCATAAAATGGCCGGGACCAAGCTTTTAACACAAATGTTTACAAGAAGCTAAATAATGCATTGTTCTACTACTCCCTCGGCGTCTATATCTTTCCTGTCATTTCAGTGTTTTGTTTTCTTATTTTGTTTTGAAATGTGACCTTTTTGTTGTTGCTGTTGTTGTTGTTGTATGCATTATGCAATGAAATTGTTGTACAACTTGGTTATACAGTCTGCACATGTTAAATGTCTGGCAAAAATATGTTCATTTTCACATGAGAATAGATTGTTTTGAATCTTGATCCTTGAATCTTGAAAGCTGTTAGCATGTGGGTGCTATAAGTAGAGAGGAAAAATTTGAATTAAGTCTTTACCTTTTTACCAGAGCAAACCGTCTATTTTATGCCAGAACTTTGTGGACGAAACTCAAGAAGCAAGTTCGGGTAAACAATGTCATTCACCGCTCACTGAGATTTACCCTCTCAAATGTGACTTAACTGTTAAGTAGCCGATATGTCAGGAAGAATGGCCAAAACTTCCGTGGAGGTCTTCAAAAAGCTGATGATCTTAAAGCTGCCGCTCGAGACTACTAGCAGTAAAGGACAATAGAGGCAGTAACTATTCTTTCTTCTTCTTTTTTTTTTGAGGGATCTGTCCTTATGAGTTTTTTTTTTCTTTTCTTTTTGTAATTATAATAAGTATATGTCTGGGACTATCTTTGATTAAAATCTGTGATATATACATTAAACTGGAATGTATTCTTCTGTCGTCATGAAAATGTAAGCTGACATAACTCTTTTAATCCAAACTCTATAATATACATACATATAGTTATATTTTCATTTTTTGTTTCTATAAAACTCTATATAGGCCTATATATTTTTATATATAACCCTATAATGAATTATATGAAATCTATATGGCCCATCCAATGATGATTGATGATCAAGGCCATGTACCTGACCCGACCCCTCTCTGTTTCGTCCCTGAGGCACTTCGATTACATTAATCCCTGCTATCATTCCTTATTATCATAGATAAAGTTTTACTGATAGTTTATGAATTCTAAAACGACGGTAAGCTTGGAGGTGATGATGATACTTATCATTTCTGTAAAAGGTCACGTTTTAATATTTGCAGGTGGATACGAATGACTACGGTATTTCCTCTATATCAGAAAATTTTAAGAACTCAAAATCGACATCATTGCTAACAAGGAAATTGATGGACATAAAAAGTCTTGCATTTCTTTCGTCTATTTTTCCCTCTATAGGCTTTATGCATGTTTATTTCGATAAAGATATGTTCCAGGAAAATCAATAGATACACAATAGAAACAGCACGAAGTCTCATCGATACGATGAAGAGGAGTTATAGATACACATTCCTAGCGTACAAAGACTTTATTATCAATATTGTCTGCTTCTTGCGTCAACGGGGGGCGTAGGGCCTATTATCACGCTTTTGTTTTGGGGGGATGAATCTCACCCAATGCCCCTGGAAAACAGACGTAAACGTTAAATAATATAATGAAATAGAAGATGTTTTATGACTCAGTCAGTGACGGATGGTTGAAGTCAAAGTCACCTTCGTGCACGTCATTTTTTTTTTCAATTTACATCCTGTTGTCAATACAAAACGACAAATAACTGGCTAACAACAATGATGAACTATTAAAGACAGGCATGCATGGGAAGCGCGTGATTTAACATAAGTCTATATTTATTGGATTTGCGGCTTCGAGATCGCCTTTCATGGAATCACCATTTCATTGCATGTGAGTATGTTTTTTCTTTGAACAGTTGACAAAAAAAAAAATCTCCATTTCAGTTTCGATGTACAAGACAATCATCGATGCACGTCATTTCATTCATTGTAGGTGTGCTTGTTCGATATCAGAAAGAGTAACGATAATAAAACGGAGGGGGAATTTGGAGCTTTATTTGCAAAATGTATTTTCGGTACAGAGAAAAAAACGGACATGGAAAAAAATGTATAAGTTTCGGGCCTCTCCCTTCCTATTTTGTTCTTTAAACACAACCAACAATTTGTGTCACACCCAAACACACAAGTACAAAAAAGTGATAATTGTGAATTTTGATCCCTAAATATTACAATAATAATATACATGTTCATTTTTTGTGCATTTGATTCCAATGTCAAAAAAGAGAACACATTGACGTGATATATTTCCTTTTGTGTATGTATTTGTGTGCGTATGTGTATGTGTGTGTGTTTGTTTGTTTGTTTGTGTGTGTGTGTGTGTGTGTGTGTGTATGTGCGTGTGAGTGATTATCACGGCTAACTAGCTTCTATGAATGAATTGACAATTTTGTTTGAAATAATGATTATTTTGAACTTTTCTATACTAATTTTCAATTTTACAAAAAGAAGTTATATATCCTGTCAGGCCTCAACATTGTATTTTTATAATGAAGTCACCCGGTATCTATCGATCCTAAATTAAGATTCCTCGCAAAACGCACAAATACACGCATACAAATGCCTATCATTCTTGCCACAGCACACGAAGCAAAAGTCATTATTTGGTCGAAAAACAAAGGAATATGAAAGATCCTACAGTAGGCAGGTATTCATCATTGCAAGGCCGCTCAAATGTGTATCTCTTTATTGCATCCTCTTCTCTAGTTTTATATAGTCCTGGTGTATAGCTCTACTTAAATTTGCTACTGTAATACCTCAATATGTTTATTGTACATGCCATCCTATAGGTGTGTGTGTGCTGTGCTCTCACAATTGTCCTTACTTATTATTTTTCTCAATAGAAAAAAAAAACAACAATAATTGCACATGCGTAGCATTCTCCATTTCCCGCAGAGTGACTAATCTTGTCCGGACAAACTGGACGCCAGTGTGATTTTTATCATACTTTTTGGCATCGCGCCAAATGATAACTCATCTCTACGTTTAATATACATTCGATTTGCTTTAAAGAAATATAATAAGAAATGTCCACTTTTAAACACTGAATTTTCTCTAAGTTTTGATTTCTTATATCGGGCAGGTCACAGATATTGAAATCAACCCCATCTTACAAAAATGGGGGATCTTGGTATCACGTAGGGTAAATATCAGTTACGTGTTGTAATTGCTCTTCATTTTAATCTTTTCTTATATTCAAAATGTATACCAATTCATTAAAACAAGGAACAAACAATGACGTATGCATAAGCACGAGTTCACACCCTATTTGGGAGGTACATTAAAGGACGAGAATTCCCTTGCGGACTTCCTTTTTGATTAAAAGTTTCTTTATTTTTTTGCGAGGGGGAAGTAAAGCAATCGTTAAAGCAAATACAATCACTCTTCAAAGAGTGCTACTTTATTCTCTTAACACGTTGTTGGTAGAGTTACAATGGATAAAGAAATTAATGAATCTAACCAACGACTAGGGAACGTCCCCTCTCTCCGCGTCGTGATCTCATGATGTCGTTTTATTGTTGCTATGTTTATTCATGTTTATTCTTAACACCCAGCTTATCGCTCTTTCATGTTAAAGGAGGGAGATTTTGATATGCTGTCGTTTCACTGTGGACTTAATGATTCTGACCAATGAATGTTCGCTGTAGGTGTTACATGTACATGTACCTGTCAGGTTATTATAGCTTACACATATCACTGCTGATTTCTTACAAAATCGACAAAATCTAGAAAGGTCAGAGTCCTAAGTATAGACTTCTGGTAGGGTATGGGAATATAAATGGCCGACGAATCAATGAATATTTCATAATACATGTTTGTGAGCACGTCGCATAATGATGCCAAGTTCAACATAAAATCTGCAGCCATAACAGACAAGGATGTCCACAAAGTGTGTTGTTAAATCAAATATCAAATGTATTTCATTCGTATACCTGAAGGTGCTGAACGAAAGGATAAAGGGTTACGCGTTAACTCATATATTTTGTTTCGTGCCTTAGTACATGTATGATTCTGCCTCTTCTTTTCTTTTTTCGATAGCTTTGACATACAATGTGTAGCAATGTCTACGGCAATGTCGAAGATCTCATTTCGCTGTGTAGATGTAACTCATTTTGGTACTTTTGAAACATCGGTTAAATTATATTTCCACTGAGGTTGATATGTGTTTAAGCATCAAGTATGTTTACTTGTGCAGCTCAAAATTGCTATAGAAAAAAAAAACTGCTGTCTACCCCCCCCCCCCCCAAAAAAAAAAAAAAACCAGATATAATAATAAGGGAGACAGATAATTGAAAAGACCGCTTTTAGACCGCTTTTAATCTTGATGGATAAAATCATGATAGCTTGGCTGCACTTACGGATTCTACGTCGCCCTTAGTACAGCATTAGGAGACTTGATTATTGAAAAGAACGACACAAGATCTCGTCTACTATTATCGCAAACTTGGAACCAATGAAGCCCCAAATAAGGTAGACAAAGTAGGCACAATGTATTTTTCAGTATCTTACCATTGCAAGGCATTTACTTTATGCCAAAACTTTGGTAAATTGTCCATAAATTCACAATTAGTCCTTCGTCACTTTTTCTTTTCTCCTTTTTTTTTTGGAGGGGGTGGGCAGCCACACGATGTAAGATTGCATGGTAGGGAGCTCATCAACTTGTAACTTCTTATTGGCTCCTTCAAAGAAGGCACTCTCAAATAAGCATATTTTTGGTTGATATATTGTGCAATCGAGTACAACAGACATTGCTTTCAAATTACTTCATAAACTCTTATATTTCAAGTCCGTCTCTTATAGAACCTCTACCAGAAAGTTTTATTTAAAGGTACAATTTTCCTTTTGGAGCAGTGATTTAAAGAATGTTCGAGATATGACATTTGATGCATATGTGTAGGTCAGTTGTATCACCAAACATCCTACCAAGATATAAGGGGATATCACTATTTTTCTCAATATTAATAAAGGGGCTGTACAGTACTGGTTCAATTTCATTTTCAATATCAATTCATTTTCATATTTCTCGATGAAAAAATACATCAAACATAACAAAATTAAATGAAATACATGATATCCAGCTGGAGACATACATAGAATATTGAAAGTATATCAAACATAATAGTGGTCGATCTGTAAAAGGACAAGTTTACCTTCATAAACATAAGGATTGAGGGAATGCAACAATAATAGTAGAACACACCAGTGAAAGTTTGAGGAAAATTGGACAATCGATGCAAAAGTTATGAATTTTTGAAATTTTTGTGTTGGAACTGCTGGATGAGGAGACTACTACAGCTTGTGAGTCATATGCGTACAACAGTATAAAGAAAATGTAAAAGAAAATTTAACATATTTTCACTTTTTTGGCATAATAAAAGAGCACTTGAATTGCCTCTTTCTAAAGGCGGGGGGAATAATATTACTCATAACATTTGTCGGTAACGAGTCAGGGGAATGTGTACTTTTTTTCAAAAGATGGAATTTTGTGAAATTCTCTTTATATTTTCCTTATATTGTTGTACGCATGTTACATCTAAGTTATACATATGCTGCAGTAGTCTTCTCATCCAGCGGTTACTGCACAAAAACTTCAAAAATTCATAACTTTTGAACGGATTGTCTGATTTTCCTCAAACTTTCACTGATGTGTTCTACTAATGTTGCTACATTCTCTCAATCCTTATGTTTATGAAGGTGAACTTGTCCTTTAAGTTTAGAATCTGTGAATGAATGCTAAAGAAATATGAAGGATCCTACTTAAAAGCGAGCTTGTTGAGCGTAGGTCCCGGTTAAAATAGAGTTTAAGATTGAGATGGGGAGCACGGGTACAACAATGACCGAAACATAAGAGAAAAACAAAATAAAAAGATACAATTACACAGTTATATAGCAAATTCTTCTCTAATGCAGACTAGGGGTCGGAAAAAGCCACATGCTGTTCTAGCAATAATAACAATATGACTCAATATATAATAACAATGATACCGTTTAGACGGTATTAGAAATGTATACATTGCGTGTATTAAGAAGGGAACACATGCACCTGCAAATCCCCCCCCCCCCAAAAAAAAAGACATTCAACAACCAGTTACAGTGCAGTGAGAATTAAAGTACCAGCTGTTACCTCGCCCCATCTATCTTCAAAGAAGGAAGAATATACATGAACACAGTGACAGAATTTAAGGGCGCAAACAGCTGGGCTCTTAAAGCCTGGTTTAACATGACAACAACCCTGGAGTACAGTAGTTGTGTTCAGACGGAGGCAGTTTTGGTCGGAGTAACTTCGGAGGATAGGTCGGAGTAGTGCCCGTCTGAACAAGGTCGTGGTAACTTCCTCCGATCGGAGGAACTTACCACGACCTCTTCCTCCGAACGAGATACTCCTGAGTTTTCTCAGGAGTATCTCGCTACCACGACTATCCGGTCGGAATAAATTGCCCGTGTGACAAGCCCTCGGAGTATTTATGAACTTACATGCCTTACGACCTAGGTAAAACTTCCTGGGTCAAATCGCAATGTTGACATTTTGCGACTACACGTGCGCGTGTAGTGCAATTCTAACCTAGTCGATCGCGACGAAGAAGCCTCACTCATGCAGAAATTTCCGTCAACAAGAATTGAGAAGACAAATGCCACTGATGGTAAAAAAACAATCGCATGGTCGACGAGCGCGGCGCTACCACTTCGGGAAGATACACCGACCCTCGCACATAAATTGGTCGGAGTTTCTTCCCACGACCGTCGTGTGGACACAAGGGTCGTGCTAAGATATGCATTAATTTGAATTTTAATTTCCGTGCCATAAATTTTCACTCCGACTAGAAATACGTCTGAACATGGCTAGTATAGCGGGAGAGTCATGGACAGCACATAACAGAATTTGAATGAGCTGAATTAATGTAATTATTCAATAAATACTGTCTTAATTTGCATTTGAAGGATGACAGTGATAACCAACTTGTGAGTTCAGGGGGGAGATCGTTCCAGTATTTCGGTCCCGCATACATAATTGTTTTCATCTCGAAAATTGTGCGAGTATACGTGGAAGGTGATAAGCGTCCCGTTGGCGGGTGGGGTGAACTGAGTAGTTTTTCTTGAACATGTGAAGAAAAACATCAGGAAGATCATTCGTGGAGTATTTATACATGAAAATACATAGGTTGTAATAAGACAAGTCAATCAATCTCAAAATTTTATTCTTGTGAAAAAAATTCATTTGTATGAGATAAATATCCGGCGTTATTGATAATTTTGATGGCGCGTTCTTGAAGAAGGAAAAGCGAATCAAGCAAAAATCTGGCCGAATTACCCCATGCTAAAATTCCATAGTTGTGGTAAGGGGAAATCATTGTTGAGTATATAATTTGTGATATATGTATGGGGAAATAATATTTCAGCTTGTTTAAAATTCCAATATTCCTGGACAAAATTTTACTTAAATAGTTAATATGAGTTTTCCAGGATAGATCACTATCAATGTAAAGTCCTAGAAACTTAATACTATCTACTTGGTTTAAATTGATACCATTGATCTTGACACAATCACAAACAGAGTGCAGAGAATTGCTGAACAGCATATAATGCGTCTTATCAATATTATGAAAGAAAGAATCTGAGACGAATTGTGGAGGTCGTTTATGTACAAAATGAATAATAGCGGGCCAAGTAAGGAACCCTGGGGGACAACACAAGAAGTCGTTTTCAAGAGAGACTCATGACTGTTTAAATAAACATATTGCTTTCTATTTGTAAGGTAGTCTTAAAACCAAGCTAAAGCTGTCCCACGAATGCCGTAATGGCTTAACTTATAAAGCAAAATATCATGGTCTATCGTATCAAACGCTTTCGAGAAGTCGAGAAAAACACCGATGGTATGGGAAGCGTCGTCTATAAAAGCATGTGCTACTTTATCAATGAAAGCTAACAAAGCGTGGGTTGTGCAGTGCTGTTTTCTGAGTCCAAACTGAAAATTTGATGAAGAATATTGCAGTTGATAAGGAATCTAAGAGTTCGTTTGTGAACAAGCTTCTTTGAAATTGAAGTTAAAAGAGATATTGAACGGTAATTGCTAACCGATTCTTTAGCACCCTTTTTGAATATGGGAACGACACTAGGCAATTTTTCATCTTTTCAGGGACTTTTCCAGTCAACAAAGATTGATCAAAAAATGTAAGTAAGGGAGTAATTATTTCAGTTATTATGTGTGTTTTTTTTTTAAAGAAAAACTGAAATTCCGTTGGTTGAGGTGGGGATTCATGTTTTTTGTACTTCCTAAGTGAGATTAATGGGAAACCTCTTACGAAATAGTGAAAGAGCATGTAATTTTAAGAAGGATTCAACGTTTATTGATGAAAATTGGTTTTCAAATGACTGAGTTATCCAAAATAAAGTGATAATAATAAAAGACCCACAGGCCACGCTTTTATTAGGATCTCTTTGTTTCACCTTGCTTTTGGATATCTCAGCAATATTCAAAACCGATTTTCATCAAATAAACTTTTGATCTATCCCTTAGAATTGCATGCTCTTTGACATCTCACTAGAGTTGTATCTTTGACCAGAACTGTACACACCCTTTAAAACCATAACTGTAGACGGTTTAGTCTAGAAACATCTTTATCATAACTATTCTTCACATTTTGTATATTTAACAATACTTAACATTAATCATACTGATTCAAATTTGTACATTGGTTGTTTCTATCCCTAGATCACATTTTAGAACTATTTTGAAACACTAAAGCTGGGTTTCTGTTTCATCTGCAAATGGTAAATAATGCCTTTAAGTCTTCGGTTGTTACAATTTTTCATACTCATGCATCATAATATACTCGAAAAGAATAATCATGTTGGGGTTAAATTCCTCTTTGTTGTGCAATTTGTCACGTTACACAATGCAATCGATATAAATTTTGATACAGCTTAAAAGGACTGTACAGTACTGGCTGAGGTGGGGATTCATGTTTGAACAATTCCTAATAGAGATAATGAGAAACCTCTTATGAAATATGAAAGAGCATATAATTTCAGAAAGGATTCAACGTTTATTTGATGCAGAACTGGTTTTCAAATGTCTCAGATATCCACGACAAAAAAGTGATAATAATAAACAGGCGACAGGCCACCCCTTTTATTAGGATCTCTTTGTTTCAACCGTGTTTTTTGGATATCTCAGCCATTCAAAATCGATTTTCATCAAATAAACTGTTGATACCCCTTAGAATTGCATGCTCTTTTGATATCTCATAGAAGTGGTTTCTGAATATCTTGCAAAAACGTAAAAAGCTAAATAATCACCTCAACCAGAACTGTACACAATCTTTCAGTACATTAATGACAAAAGATTTCATTTTACTGCTTAGATTATTTTCAGTTTATCACTTTACAATCACCATTGATAAGATATCTCCACAAAACATTGCTTTTTAACTCAAACACTAAGCATGTTTTATAGTCGCGAGTCACTAAGGAAAACAGTCATGAAGTTTTATAAAGATAATCTTCTTCAAAGGAAAAAGAAAAAGATGTATTCTTTCATGAAGGCTATAATAATGAAGAATTCTGATAAGCTGCATCGACAGTATGAAAACATATGACAGAAAACAAAGATATTGCTGATAGAAAAAGTAAAATAAAATAATCTTCTTTGCATTACGCCCCACGTACAGTATGTTATTTGTATTGTCTACCCCTCCAATATTGTGGACCAGGAGCTTGTCTCTCTTTGATAGGAAGGAATATATTTGTAAAGTGGATTTTGAGAGTGGAAATACCAACTGCGCTACAGATCTAGATGGCACTAATACGTGTTTTGTATTATGTTCACTCTGTATTCATATGTGACCTCACCACCACCACAAAACGACCAATAAGTCGCAATGGGAATTTTCACGTAAACAGCTGAAATAGCTGGGTTGGGTGGAAAAGTCATTTGTTTGTTTTTAGGTATTTTCTGAAAGTCCATTTTTTCAATCTACCACCTGACAAAATTTTAGGGCTCTAATGTTTTACTCTAGAAATACCAAAACTAAAAGGAATGAATACAACACCCTCAAATGGTTTATTGCACCTCATCGACTTGAAAGTTTTGGACTCAAGAATACGAGGAAAGAGAAAGAAGAAAGTGTTATAGCGAAGCGAATAAGAGAGCATAGAATATAAGAGGAACAATTAAAAAGAGTGAAAGATGAGAGAACAGAAAAGGACTGAAGTGAGAGAAAAGAGAGAAAAGATAGGGAAATAGAAGATTGAAGTGAAATAGAAACAAAGAATAAAATTGGATCAAGAAGGGGGAGAGAGAAAAGGGATAAACTATAGAGAAACAGGAATAATAAACTAGAAAAATACACAGATAGTACATGTTATTATTTTATTGTTCTTTTAACTTCTTCTTTCCTTAAAATAACTGATTTTGATCACATAAAGTTGAACTATACGATGCCCTGACGTAAGGACAATGGACCAATCATTCAAATAGTTCTTGTCATTCATAAAATCCAGCTCATACTTCAAAATGAACATTCGAAAAAGGCTTGATTTGATCACATTGAAGCTTTGAATTTCAACCTAAACATAACTCAAAAAATATACAATATCAGGTCTTGAGATTTCAGGTATTTAAGGAGTATGTCTTGTTTAAAAGCTGTACCAAGTTTCATTCTTATCCCATAAGTCCTTCTCTAGTGGTTGCTAGGGAGATTTGATCCGCAACCTTTTGTTCCCCCGGACAACAGGACATGGTTCTGCGCTTCGGAATGGTTACAGTTGTTTCGAGCCCGTTTTCTCCACTATTCTAGGTAATTACCCTGCCTGACATCCCCACTTTCTCATTGTATTTTCAACAGGTTTTGCTTTGTCCATACAAGGAGTGTTATATATCATTTTAAAGCTTAGAATCTCAGCTTTTTGATTGTGTTAGAATTTAAAAAAAAAAAAAACATTTCTAACTTATTGGTCGTTTTGTCGTGGTGGGTCACATATATCATAATCATAAGATGGCCGGCACCGAGCTTTAAAACAAAATTTTTACAAGAAGCTAAATAATGCATTGTTTTACTACTCCCTCTGCCTCTATATCTTTCCTGTCATTTCTTTGTTATGTTTTCCCTATTTTGTTTTGAAATGTCTTAAGTGATTTTTAATGAAATGTGACCTTTGTTGCTGCTTGTTGTTGTATGCATTATGTAATGAAATTGTTGTACCACTTGGCTATGCAGTCTGCACTTGTTAAATGTTCGGTAAAAATATGTTCATTTTCACATGAGAATAGATTGTTTTGAATCTTGATCCTTGAATCTTGAAAGCTGTCAGCATGTGTATGATATAAGTAGAGAGCAAAAAGTTGAATTAAGTTTTTACCTTTTTACCAGAGCAAACCGTCTATTTTATGCCAGAACTTTGTGGACGAAACTCAAGAAGCAAGTTCGGGTAAACATTCACCGCTCACTGAGATTTATCCTCTCTAATGTGACTTAACTGTTAAGTAGCCGATCTGTCAGGAAGAATGGCCAAAACTTCCGTGGAGGTCTTCAAAAAGCTGATGATCTTAAAGCTGCCGCTCGAGACATACTAGCAGTAAAGGACAATAGAGGCAGTAACTATTCTTTTTTTTTTTAGAGGGATCTGTCGTTATGAGTTTTTTTTTCTTTTCTTTCTTTTTGTAATTATAATCAGTATATTATATGTCTGGGACTATATTTAATGTAAAATCTGTGATATATATATTAAACTGGGATGTAGTCTTCTGTCCTTATGAAAATGTAAGCTGACATAACTTTTTTTTAATCCAAACTCTATAATATACATACATATAGTTATATAAAACCCTATAATGAATTATATGAAATTTATATGGCCCATCCAATGATGACTGATGACCAAGGCCATGTACCTGTCCCGACCCCTCTCTGTTTCGTCCCTGAGGCACTTCGATTACATTAATCCCTGCTATCATTCCTTATTATCATAGATAAACGTTTTCCTGATAGTTTATGAATTCTAACACGACGGTATAAGCTTGGAGGTGATGATGATATTCACCATTTCTGTAAAAGGTCACGTTTTAACATTTGCAGCTTTTCAGCTAACAAGGAACTTGATGAACATAAAAAGTCTTGCATTTCTTTCGTCTATTTTTCCCTTTATAGGCTTTATGCATGCTTATTTCGATAAAAGTATGTTCCAGGAAAATCAATAGATACAAAATAGAAACAGCGCGAAGTCTCATATTTACAATGAAGAGGAGTCATAGATACACATTCTAGCGTACAAACACTTTATTATCTATATTGTCTGCTTCTTGCGTCAACGGCGGGGGTAGGGCCTATTATCACGCTTTTTTTTGGGGGGGGGGATGACTCTCACCCAATGCCCCTGGAAAACAGGCGCAAACGATTAAATAATATAATGGAATAGAAGATGTTTTATGACTCAGTCAGTGACGGATAGTTGAAGTCAAAGTCACCTTCGTGCACGTCACTTTTTTTTTTCATTTTACATCCTGTTGTCAATACAAAACGACAATAACTGGCTAAGAACAATGATGAACTATTAAAGACAGGCATGCATGGGAAGCGCGTGATTTAACATAAGTCTATATTCATTGGATTTGCGGCTTCGAGATCGCCTTTCATGGAATCACCATTTCATTGCATGTGAGTATGTTTTTTCTTTGAACAGTTGCCAAAAAAAAAAATCTCCATTTCAGTTTCGATGTACAAGACAATCATCGATGCACGTCATTTCATTCATTGTAGGTGTGCTTGTTCGATATCAGAAAGAGTAACGATAATAAAAGGGAGGGGGAATTTGGAGCTTTATTTGCAAAATGTATTTTCGGTACAGAGAAAAAAAACGGACATGGAAAAAATGTATAAGTTTCGGGCCTCTCCCTTCCTATTTTGTTCTTTAAACACAACCAACAATTTGTGTCACACCCACACACACAAGTACAAACAAAAGTCATAACTGTGATTTTGATGCCTAAATATTACAATAATAATGTACATGCTAGTTTTTTGTGCATTTGATTCCAATGTCAAAAAAAGAGAACACAATGACGTGACTATATTTCCTTTTTGTGTATGTATTTGTGTGTGCGTGTGAGCGATTATCACAGCTAACTAGCTTCTATGAATGAATTGACAATTTTGTTTGAAATAATGATTATTTTGAACTTTTCTATACTGATCTTCAATTTTACAAAGAGAAGTTATATATCCTGTCAGGCCTTAACATTGTATTTTTATAATAAAGTCACCCGGTATCTATCGATCCTAAGCTAAGATCCTCGCAAAACACACAAATACACGCATGCAGATGCCTACATCATTCCTGCAAGTCCAGTCACAGCACACGAAGCAAAAGTCATTATTTGCTCGAAAAACAAAGGAATATGAAAGATCCTACAGTAGGCAGGTATTCATCATCGCAAGGCCGCTCAAATGTGTATCTCTTTATTTCATCCTCTTCTTTAGTATTATAGTCCTGATGTATAGCTCTACTTGAATTTGCTATTGTAGTATCTCAATATGTTTATTGTACATGCCATCCTATAGGTGTGTGTGCTGTGCTCTCACAATTGCCCTTACTTATTATTTTCTCAATAGAAAAAAAAATGATTGCACATGCCTCGCATTCTCCATTTCCCGCAGAGTGACTAATCTTGTTCGGACAAACTGGACGCCAGTTTGATTTCTATCATACTCTTGGCATCGCGCCAAATGATAACTCATCTCTACGTTTAATATACATTCGATTTGCTTTAAAGAAATATAGATAAGAAATGTCCACTCTTAAACACTGAATTTTCTCTAAGTTTTGATTTCTTATATCGGGCAGGTCACAGATATTGAAATCAACCCCATCTTACAAAAACGGGGGATCTTGGTATCACGTAGGGTAAATATCAGTTACGTGTTGTAATTGCTCTTCATTTTAATCTTTTCTTATATTCAAAATGTATACCAATTCATTAAAAACAAGGAACAAACAATGAAGTATGCATAAGCACGAGTCCACACCCTATTTGGGAGGTACATTAAAGGACGAGAATTCCCTTGCGGACTTCCTTTTTCATTAAAAGTTTCTTTATTTTTTTGCGAGGGGGAAGTAAAGCAATCGTTTAAAGCAAATACAATCACTCTTCAAGAGTGCTACTTTATTCTCTTAACACGTTGTTGGTAGAGTACAATGGATAAAGAAATTAATGAATCTAACCAACGACTAGGGAACGTCCCCTCTCTCCGCGTCGTGATCTCATGATGTCGTTTTATTGTTGCTATGTTATTCATGTTTATTCTTAACACCCAGCTTATCGCTCTTTCATGTTAAAGGGTGTGTACAGTTCTGGTCGAGGTGAAGATTTAGCTTTTAACATTTTGTGAGATATTCAGAAACCACTCTATGAGATGTCAAATAGCATGCAGTTCTAAGGGGTATCAAAAGTTTATTCGATGAAAATCGGTTTTTAAAATGGCTCAGATATCCAAAAACAAGGTGAAACAAAGAGATACTAATAAAGTTGGGGCATGTCGCCTTTTACTATTAGCACTTTTTTGGATATCTCAACCATTTGAAAATCAATTTTCATCAAATAAACGTTGAATCCTTCTTAAAATTACATGCTCTTTCATATTTCATAAGAGGCTTTTCATTATCTCACTTAGGAATGTTCAAAGCATGAATCTCTACCTCAACCAGTACTGTACAGTCCCTTTAAAGGAGGGAGATTTTGATATGCTGTCGTTTCACTGTGGACTTAATGATTCTGACCAATGAATGTTCGCTGTACGTGTTACATGTACATGTCACTGTCAGGTTATTACAGCTTACACATATCACTGCTGATTTCTTACAAAATCGACAAAATCTAGAAAGGTCAGAGTCCTAAGTATAGACTTCTGGTAGGGTATGGGAATATAAATGGCTGACGAATCAATGAATATTTCATAATATCAGCAACAGAAGATAATAAGTTTGTTGGTTTTTTTGTCTTTAATTCAATTTCAAGTTAAACGGAGAGCATTTGTCCCGAAGCTTCTCGAAATGGGATAGTAACATTTCGCCAGCGATTGTCATGACTTGCGGTGGGATAGTGACCATGGGCGAAACTTTGGTCCATGTTGGATAGATGCCGGTGCTGATGACAATGAACGTTTCATATTGAAAGTAGCATATTACAAAACATTTAATAGCCTTCTCTCTCCATAAATGACAATGGTCAGCAGCACTCTCCTTATCCACTTTATGTCGAGCTGTATAATGTAACTAAACATAGTCTTTTGTCAAGGCCCTCACGCAGTAACGGGGCGAGCGAAGCGAGACCAGCCGAGCGCCAACTCCAATCAGCTGGGCTCTCTTCACGATACACCGAGAGGGTCTTGACAAAAGGCTAGACTGAACATGACTCACGCGTAGCTCATTAAATAACATTCTCGCGGGTGAATATCGTGGTTGTTCTGAATGCCATATTTGCTTTATTCACTCGGGCTTGTCCTCCCCCTTGCCCACTGAGTCTCTATAAAGATAAGCAATATAAATATCATAAATTATGGAACAAAATGTTTTTCTCCATTCCCAAGCAACAATCACGTGTCTTCAGTTGGCTCCCTTCTTCACTTTCTGTCTCGTAGTATTCTCCTGTGTGCAAACACCATAGAACATAGAATGGCAAATATCATGTAAAACAAAGTATCGAAAAGAAATATTCAACATCAAACATTGTAACTTTATTATTTGATACGTGCTGGAACAACACAAAGCGGGTACAACTTCCTACCAGATTGGTTCATGCATTAGCCTTCGTAATAGCATCATTCGCTGCCAGGAATTAGGCAAGCTCCAATGAGATAGTATTTCGACACCGAATTGCTAAATTTCGATACAGCGTTGTTGTCAAAAACCGTAACTAATAAGCATAATTCTTCTCGAAAAAAAAAATGCTTTTCACACTACAACCGAAAGGTAAATCTAACAAAAAAACAAAACAAAAAATGGCTGACAGCATCGCTTTGCGTCGTGTCAACTTTAATTTCAACATTCACCCAAAGCCACCAAGCAATCAAGCAAACCAAAAAGAGATCATAGAAACAATTGAAGAAAAAATGAAAAAAAAAATCTGCGTGCAATCTGGATATTACTCTCCTTTAAAAGCATTTTGTTCCTTACTCATCCGTGTCTTGTCGTGATATATTTCACTTCAGTTCATTTTTTTTTTCCTTTTCGAAATAAATGGTGCATATTTGCTCGTGAGCGCGATTGAAAGTTATCACGATCATGTAAAACTTTTGTTTTGAATGTCACAAGGTGTTGCTTACTGGTTACGAGATCGGGAGTTGTTCGTCCGTTGGCAGGAGTATAAAGTGGATTTAGAGGATGGAAATACCAATTATGCCACAGATGAGATGGCATAATACTTATTTTGTATTATGTTCACTCTGTATTCATATATCATAATTATGAAATGGCCCGGACGGAGCTTTCACAACAGTTTTTTTTTTTTTTTTTTACAAGAAGCTGAATAATGCATTGTTTTACTTCTCCCTCTGCCAGTCTTTTTTTTTAATCATCTTCGTTTGAAATGTCTTGTGCAATTTTAACATGAAATTTGATCTTTATTGTTGTTGTTGTTGTTGTTGTTGTTGTTGTTGCAGTTGTTGTGTACACATTGTGTAATGAATGCCAATCCTGTATGCTTGTGATGCCGTCTTGTATATTGAATGAGATTGTTATACTGTTTGTACCTGTCCACTCATGCACTTTGCACTTGATATGATATGTCCGGAAACAAGTTTCATCTTTTTGTTCGTATGACAGTAAATAATCATCTCTTCAATGTCGATTCTAGAATATGGGGGACCCCCAAGGAGGCCCAAACCCCCCAAAATTAAGGATTCTTAAAAAGTCTTCTTGTCTATAACCAGAAGTGATATAGCTAAGGCCGAACCCCCCCAAAATTAAGGATTCTTAAAGTCTTCTTCTCTATAACCAGAAGTGATATAGCTAAGTTAATACTATGAGTCAGTACATTGATGGCTGCAGTTTCAAGTTTGTTCATGGCAGAATCAAGGGTGCCCCCCCCCCCCTTGGGACCCAGGAGAGGGGGGATGGGGAGGGGTCCCAATGGGGCCTAAATTGTACATTTTCATCTTCTTCTTGAGAACCCCGTTACCGATTTTCACCAAACTTGGCAGGCAGCATCTCTAGGGGGAATTTGTTTAAATGGGCACCATGCCCCACCTGGGGGCCCCAAACCCCCAAAATTAAGGAACCTCAAAAAATCTTCTTCTCTAGAACCAGAAGTGATAGAGCTATTAAAATTGATACTGTGGGTTAGTACATTGGTGACTGTAGTTTCAAGTTTTTTTCATGTTGGAATCAGAGGTGCCCCCCTTGGGACCCAGGGGAAGGGGTGGAGAGGGGTCCTGATGGGGCCTAAATTGTACATTTTCCTCTTTTTTCTTGAAAACCTCATGATAAATTTGAACCAAACTTCGCAAGTAGGATCCTAGCATCCGTGTAGTTGGATAAAATCTCAATCCCATCAAATGGGCACCATGCCACATCGGGGGGGGGGGGGGGGGGGGGGGGACCCACCCCCAGCAAGAATCTTTAAATATTTTCTCTACAACCAGAAGTGATAGAGCTAAGTTAATACAATTAGTATATTGATAACTGTTGTTTCAAGTTTGTTCATAGCAGAATAAGCGGTGATCCAAATGCGGACCTAAATTGTACAATTTTCATCTTCTTGCTGAGAACAACACAATGGAGTTTTCACCAAACTTGGCAAGTACATTCCTATAGGGGTAGGGTCTCAAAGTGTTTGGATAGGCAGCGTGTTCTCCTTGGGGGGGGGGGGGGGGGGTAGGGGGCTTAAACTTCCTAAATTAAGGAATATTCAATACTATTCTTCTCTAGAATCAGAAGTGATAGAGCTATACGTATTTTTTTTCCAAACGGCACATTCCAACCTTCTATGAAGTACAATATACTTGGCAGGTATTTTTTTTTTTTTTTTTTTTTTTTTTACCAGAGTGATGGAATATGTAACTTGTTACCATGCCCCCGCTCTCAAAGCTGCCCCCGCCCCAAGCTTCCAATGTTCTCAGGTAAGAGTCGGCAAGAATTCATGGAAGGTGAATTTGCGATACTCGGGTGAGCGCTAGACCCCCTGGTTTCTTGTTTTTGGTCGTTTTTTCACTTTCAAAACTTTGTTAAATTATGTCACAAGCCAAATTGAATTTGGGGTAGACATTTTATGCTAAAAACCTTTTTCCTGGCTGGCGACAACATAGGCCTATCCCCTTTAAATCATTACCAACGTCGGAATACATTGCAAATCAAATTCATATAGAATGCTGAAGGTAGTGGACTTTTTAATGTTTTAAAAGACTGTTTATTGACTCTTTAATGTTTTTTTTTTTTTTTTTTTTTTGCTGTCCAGTATAAGAGGACGTCATGCAACAGCTCTCACAGGAAGTGGATAGGATGTGAAGATGAATTCACCCCTTGGAATGTTTGATCGCGGGTTTGTTTTTTTTTTTCAGTCTAACCTTAGAAGATAATGCCATTGAGCTGTGTTTGAAACTGCCCAAATGACAACCTTTAGAGCCGTACTGCGCATAGCAGAGAAAAATCTTCTCATGAGACAGTGCAGTCTTCTTATTGACAAGTTCACTATAATGTTCGTGTGGACTTAGTGAATGCAGAACATATATATATATATATATATATATATATATATATATATAACATATATACCAATTAGGTTAGAGGAAAATCAGACAATCTGTTCGAAAGTTTCCATTAACTTTTAAAGTTTCAGTGCTGCCATCGCTGAATGAGAAATCCCCTACAATTTTTGACCTCACATGTGTAGAACGACATAAAGAAATATTAAAAAAAATTCAGCATATTTTCACTTTTGTTGATTAATAAAAGAGAACTTGACTTGCCTCTTCCAGAAAGCAGGAGGAATGATATTACTCTTGACATACGCTGTACATGTGTACATCAGTATGAAGTAGGGAAAACAATTATTTACTTCAAAGAAAAAATGTGGAATTCTTCAGGATCTATATTCTTTCTCCATATAGACACGTACCATGGCATCGCCGCGCCATGGTTCGTGCTAGTGTGACACAGACATCAACATCACCAACCTGAAGGGTAGGAAGTCATGCCACACTGGCATCCGCAGGACAGCCGGCTGGAACATCCCTGTAGGGTTCCTGCTCGACAGGGGATACATGGACCCCGTGGACTGCGGTGACGACATCAACGCTGTGGCCCAGTTCTTCAATGAAAGCTGTGCCCCAGGTTATGCGGATAGAAAGACGTTAAAAAATGGTATTCTCCTTACTGAATTAATATCTACAAACAAATGAACTAGGAAATACATTTTGATTGATATGTGCTCCTTAAATGTATACAGATATGCATCTCCGAAGTGTAGTGCATTGAGATTTGACTAGTAGAAAGAAGAAACAAAATCTGTCAAATTTAAACCTTCCAGTTCTTGCCTAATGCTCAGCACGGATTCAAGGTAAAATATTTGACCTGTTTTCCTCCGATTGATTTCATCTCTATTTTTCAGTCATCTACCTTGGCCATTTCCCTTGTGTAGGTTATCATTTCGAATTTTGTTTTCTTGCAATCTGTGATTTATTTCTCCCTTGCATTTTTACCTACAAATCTTTTACTTCCCGTGTTTAGGTTATCATTTCGATTTTTTTTTTTTTAAATGTGTGATGATTTTGTCCTTTGCAGTTTTTACCTGCAACTCTTTTACTTTAGTTTTATCCTTGGACACTTATACTCACGGAATCTTTTATTCCCTCCGATTACCCCCACATGTTTTTGTGCTGTTGTTTTTTTTTTTTAGGTGTGTTTTTTTAAGTGGCTATTGTTGTTTTTTGTTTGTTTGTTTGTTTGTTTGTTTTTCCTCCTGGTACCTCGTCTGTTTTCATTGCTTTAGTGCATCCTTTTTAACTGTCGAGCAATGGCAGCTTTCTTTCTTTATTCACTTTGGTTTTTTTTTGTGAGTGTAGGTACGCAGGAAGGGATGAAGTGTGATCACGTGGTGATGGAAGATAAATCAAAGGATATTTTATCATCATAGTTATAGTTATTATTATTGTTTTCATCATTATCATTATTATTATTATTATCATTATTATTATTATTATTATTATTATTATTATTATTATCATTATCGGAAGGCTTCTCGGAAAAATTATTGACTCCTATGATTTATACACAAGCGTCTTATGTAAATTTAGTTCATTAATTGGTCGAGAGCACTGAAAGTGATAAAGCATAATTTCATTATGAAAATCAGTTTCTGACTATTTTTCCTAGGAAAATAGCTTAAAATTATAGATATATATATATGTATATATATATATGAAGAGTTTGTTCGCAAAAAAAACGATAAGTTCATTTTTTAAAGATTTTGAAGTACGGTCTCTGCCATAAAGTACAGAATAATACCTTTTAAATGATACATTGGTCACTACATATAAAAGTACATTTTTGAAGTTATGGTCAATTTCTTATTATTCTCTTTGTTTTTCTTGACCTTTAATCACAAATATCTCCATTTGGAAAATATGGACTTATCGGTTTTTGCGAACAAACTCTTCATATATATATATATATATATATATATATATATATATATATATATAATAGGACCCTGCGTCACAAAACAAACAAAAATTCGCCAAACATGGATTTTTAGTTAAGGGCAGATTCTGAAAGAGCAGACTCTGCCAACCTATGTAAATATTGAAAAGAAAGCACACACTCTGGAAATGTGTGAACTGAGAAAAGAGGCTCTAAAATACAGGGTCTTTTAAAGCGCTTAATCTTGCACCTGGCTGCGCTAGCTGTTGCGATGAAAAGCGTGAAAAGGACAAAACACATGATGTCAACCACGCTGGCATTGACAATGAAGGAATCACACATTTAGCTGAAATTAAGCATGATCTATTAACACATTCTATCCATGATTAATGTCAACTTACAAAGTAGTACCATGATCCTTTCAAAAGATATTAGGCTTGAAAGTGAAGAGTGTACAAAGGATTTGAAGAAATGAAAAGGGGCCTCTAATACATACCTGATCATTCTACTCTCCCCCAAAAGGGGGTTGTAGAAAAACTGCTGCAAACACACTTTGCCATTCGTGTAGACGAAAGATAGCGTTTACAGACAATATGAAAGACTCAAGATTGAGTGAGTTGACACATCTCACCTGTTTTGAGTCCTCATGTAAAATCAAGAGGTGCGACTTTTTGTTTAGTTTGTGGTGCACGGTCACATGTTATATATTAAGATGCCATGATGTTATTTGCTTAGCACAACGCGCAACACTTAATTCAATTCAATTCAATTCAAACTTTATTTCATTTTTCGAAAAGAACATAAACATTTCACTTTCATTGGTAACAGAGAATAAGGTTTCATATAATCAAAACAAAGTAAAATTGAAAAGAGAACATAATTGTGGAACCTTGGGGTAACAAATAATGTTGTAATGGAAAATCGACTGAAGTGATATAGACGATATAACATTACACAAAATATCGAAAAATGGAGAGACCCACTAAAAAGGCAATGCTTGTAGAATGTGGGTCCCTCAGGTACAGAATGTCAACAGAAAATGAACTGATGCAAAAAGGGGAAAAAAGATTGGGAATAAAGTCAGATAAGAAAGAAAGGTCTGGAAGCCCAATAAGAAGACAGAATAACGGACAGACACACATACACAGGCGAATGAACATTAAACGAGACTGAGACGACAAAACTTATGAAAGGGGACTTAAATACAAGACAGAACGAGACAAGGTTGACATAATAGGAAGACAATACAGCGGACAGAAGGGAAAACCAGATCCAGCGATCCTCGACAGAACTATATTGAAAAAATAATGGGATGCGAGGAAGGGATACATAAATATGGAAAAATAGAGAGAAATAGATGCGGAGGTAATACAAGTAGAATTGAATCTACTCAGTAAGAGTCTCAGGACAACAGGGACGAGAAAATATGTGAGAGTATGTTATTGGTAATCTAAAATTCTTCGGAAAAAAATTAAAATGAGCCAACAGGCTGATTCACTTCTGTAGGAACATAACATTGCAATAAAAACAACTTTAATCTCCTTTAAAATGAAAATATAGAAGGTGAATTTCTTATGTCATTATTCAGAAAATTCCAATATGTTGGGCCAGTATAAATAAGTGTGTTCTTAGCAAGAATCGTTCGTAAGAGAGGTAAGTGAAATTCATTGGAACGTCGAATGGGATAGTCATGGAATGATTGATTTCTTTGAAACATAGAATCGAAAACGGAGGGGAGTGAGTTGTTGCTGTACGTTTACATAAATTGCCCCAAATTAAATAAATACAAATCTTTAATTTTTAGCAGCTTATCTGCGGCAAATAACATATTTGAGTGGGAGGGTATGAAAGGAGAACTTATGACACGGAGAGCTTTGTTTTGTAGAAGGAACACTCTATCCAGTAGGTTCTGGTGAGTGTTGCCCCAAACTAAAACACCATAATTAAGATATGGCAATATCAATGACGAATATAACTTAAGTAATGATTTTTGTGGGATATACACTTATGTCACAAGCGCACATTTTAGTTGAAACTTGAAAATTTATTGACTCAATCGACCCATTTGCGGTATGGCAGTTCAAAATTAATTGACAAAGTATGAAAACATATACACAAAAAAAAATGCACACGGGCTACACGCTTCGCCTGCGAGCACTAAAACATGAACACATACATACAGTATTCCTGAATCATTAATTAAATGGTCATATTAACAAAAAAATAAAAGTCATTAGACTTTATCAATGATACTGTCTTTTTTTATAATTAACCAGTAATCAAAAGTATGTACACTTTCTTTCCAAAATGTCTCCATCTTTACTAATGTCTGTTCAGTAGTGTCATTACAAATGAATCCATTTTAAGTCTAGGTGTTTCCAGAAATATTTATTAAGCTCTTGTTTACAAGAATTATGAAAAAGTGGATATTGACACAAGTAATATCATTCTTCACCAATCTGAACTAAAGAGCAATTTTCAAAAAGTCTTTGACTTCTGTCACCGCCCGACGTCATGCTATGGCGTCTGCGTTTTTCGAGAAGACAGGCTAAAGGACTGGTTATCATGTACATTATGAAAAGGTATCGCGCAGTAGATGCAAACTCTTTTAACTTTGAGTGTCATAAAAAGAAAACATGTTGGGGATAAGTGAACCAACAACTGTGTTCTTACTCTCGAAATTCATACTGAGGGATATCAAAAATTAATTGGGGATATAAAAAATGAAAACAGACCGTTTTACAAGGCACCAGCTGAATTACGTGCCTTCGGTGACTTCAATAGCACTATTAAAGTCAACCCTTTCACGATGGGTTTTAGCCAGAACCTCTGAGGCCTTGTTTATTTGTGTGATATTTGCTTTGCTATTTGTATTCTAAATGGGGGAGAGTATGAGAAAGAGAGTGATGGGGAACAAACAGAATTTGATGGCGAAATATCCAAAACGAAATATATAAGGAGCGCATTATCAAACGTTTGACATTGTACAATCTGTTGTATGGGTTAGAAGTGCGCAGATTCTATTGTTGTATGGGGAAGGGGAAATGGGAGCAAATTACCATGTGCAAATACGCTGCTTACCGGTATTTCATCATTCTGCATGGGGCGCCCCAGGGGGCCCCACCACAGAACTCTTACACATAGAAGAATCACTCGCCACCCATTTTGTCGCCGTCGCTCGACTCATTGTCACGTGACATCCGCCATTTTGCTTAGCGGAACTTTTTTGCGTGCAAATCCCAGCAGACGCCATCCACATACAGTGACTGCATGTTGTACCGTGTTTTTCTGACGTTCCGAGACCCTGAGCGAGGCATTAAAATGCCGTATTGTGCGGTTGTAAACTGCACAAATCACTTGACAAAATGATTTGGAAACAGGTAAGTTTGACACCAAGCCATGATGAGAATAACAAGTAATTAATTCCCCAAGTAACGTTACAATTAGGCGGATCGGTTGTATGTTGGCTTTCTTGTGAGCGCAGTAGCAAAGGTAGTCCCAGACACTGGATTTTGTGTTTGCCGTCGACATATCTGTTTACACCAACTACCAAAATATGCAAAATAAAAAAGATCAAGTAGGCCTAATTTAGGCCCTGGGGCTATACACTCTGTACGTTGTGTGTTGGGGCAAGCAGCTTTGTACATGAAAACAAGTACTATCTATTTGTGTACATTTGAGCTTGGGTGTAAACTTTACACGTAGATTTATTCGTGTCAAGCTAGAGTCACAGTACCAGGGTGGGGCAGTGTCAGTGACAACACTCTACAGTCGTTTAGATACTAGATTGTCTAGACTGACTGTGTACTCTAGTATTAAAGTAGAGTAGTAGTAGTAGTATAGTAGTACGAGCAGTTTAGGGTAGACTGAAGTTCCAATGTTTTATTTTGCTGCCATATTGTATGCTAAGTGATTGTACATGCATTTGCTTTTATGATATACAAGACATGTAGTTGTCATATTTGTGACACTTGTTTTGCCTACATGTACATACTTTGAGATACAGTGTAGTATGTTTTCACACTCTTTAGATTTCACTTTGAATTTCGTTTGAAGCAAACGGGTGCGTGTGAAATCTTGCATTATACAGATGTTCATGTATTGCCTTTAGTTGATATTGTTATGCCAAGAATGCATTTGATATTCTTGCCCGACAGTGTTCATTATTTATGGATTTTATGTTGTTGCTATATTGCATGATAGTTGATTATACAGGCATTTGCTTTCGTGATATACAACATTTGTTGTATATATCTGTGATACTTGTTTTGCTTACATGTTGCTACCAAATTATGTTTTCATATACTACACAGTGTATGGGGTAGTTTTTGTTAAACTCATTACTATTAAAGGATTTAATTTTGAATCATGCTGAGCTAACAAGTACAAGTGAAATCTTACATTTACAAATGTATTGCCTTTAATACTGTTACCAGGAATGCCTTTGGTGTTCTTTTCAGTGTCCATAATTCGTAGATTTATATTGCCATAGTGCATGCGGATCAACACAATATGTTTTCATACTATACCATAGTGCGTTTTTACACTCATTAGGATTTTCTTTTTGAATCACGCTTGAAGCTGTCAAGGGCAAGTGAAATTGTGCACTATATTGATGTATTGCCTTGGATAATCTTGCCAGACAGTGTTCATTATTCAGAATTTTATGTTGTTGCCCTATTGCATGTCCATTATAGATGTATATATGCATTTGCTTTTGTGATTACAATAGTTGTCACAAATTTGCGACACTGGTGGTCTTGCCTATCATTTGCATAATATGTTCCTGACGCATGTACTGCCTGTGATTATAGCCGCCGTATTAGGTATGATAATGGTACGTGTACTTCAAGCAAATGGTATATCACTGTACTATGGTTGATTCTCAGCAATCAACTTTGACCTTGATAAATGTCAAATAAATTGTAAAAAATCAGGAAAATTAACTCTGTCCAACTTAACTTCTTGTTTTTTTGTGGGAAGACAATCTTGAAAGGAGTTCATGTTTGTAATGTGTGTGTGTGTGTGAGTGTGTGAATATATATATATATATATATATATATATATATATATATATATATATATATTGAGTACCGGGTAGTCTACATGTTGGTGCAGCAATATCATGAAATCGAAAGTAAAACAGGAACCAAGTTCATGTTGATCACCAACAATTTATTTACAGCACACAAATATTTGAGCGATTCACTCTTTCTCAAGTGTTGTTGTAAATCGCTCAAAAATTGGTGTGGTGAAATAAATTGTCGGTGATTAGCATGAACTCGATTTCTGTTTTATTTCATGTATACAGATATACAGTGTATATATGCCTTTAGGCCTATTGCTTCCTATACCAATATGTGCAATAGTGATAACTACATTGTACTACACACTACTAATGATAATGATAACAGCAGGAATATATATAATTAAGGTGATGTTGTCTTCAAAATTTCTAATATGTTGAACGAGTATATGTCAGATGGGGAAGATGTATTACATGATCATATCCACAAATCATTGATTTTTACAACTGGACTGACTGGAAATTTAATTTGACCTGTTTAATGGGAGAAAAATCAAAAGCACGAACACACATCTTCTTACAATATCATTGGAGGGGAAAAAATGCAAGACATACGGTTGAGAGGGATATCAGAAAAATGGCAGGACACAGACCAGGACAGGCGCGCGTCTTAGATTATTTTATACCAAAGCAGATCACGTCTCCGAAGTCAAATAGATCTATCCGAAAGGGGAAAAAACACCTGTTTCAATACAGACAACTTTCAGGGAAGAGTGTGAAATAAATAACATAAATGAGTACATGAATCTGTGGTCAACGCTGGACAATTTACAATTTACAAGTTCAAGTAAATATCAAGGGCTATAGCGGCTGTCATACTGTCCGATAGTGAGTTGATTTACCGTACTCGCGAGGAGCTGCGAAGGTTCCGCTAAGCAACATGGCGGCGTGTGCACTGAGGCGTCACATCCGGGGCGCGCGGTGGCGACACCGAGCTCAGCGGGTTGTGAATGGGTGTGATTCTTCTATGTGTAAGAGTTCTGTGGGCCCCACGCATTGAATCGGGGGAAAATACTGAAATAAATGAAAGAACATAAACCGTACAGTGCGGTTAATGGACAAAAAGAAGTAAACCGCGCAGGATGTTTCTTTGAGGTATGACATTGAATAGGTATGAACTTGCTCTTTGTATCACTACTATTGTATACCTTGTTATATCTTTCTGCTCCATATCGTTTAACGACTGTCGTTTAACGACAGATTGCGATCAACTAAAATCCGAGAAAAAGTACAACTAAAAATCCCCTCCCCCAGAAATTGATACGGAATGTGGTCACCAGTCAAAGGAATAAAAAAGGAGTCAAAATAGCGCAGATTTATGTTTCATATTCGAAGGAAAATCCCATAATTATTTTGTTTGTTTGTTTTACATTCATCTTTTTTATCTGCTTCATTGTTCATCAATACTTATACGTCAGCATTAGCATGCGTTTTTATTCATTTCAGAGAATCCTGAGTAGTTCTTATCCTTTTTTTAAAGGAACAGTGAGTAAATACCAATTTTGATGCGTGACGATAATGATGACGTTATCCACTTGACATCATGTATATATTTTGAAAAAAAAATACCACTCTATTTCCCAAAAGCGCAAAGGAATAAAAAGAAGACGAATAAGAAAATACAATGTAAATAGTGTGTTTATGCAAGGGTCGTCGTTTTCTGGTCAGGTAAGGTGTTTTGTGTGTGTGTGTGTGTGTGTGTGTGTGTGTGTGTATGTGACTTTATACCAATAGAATGAATAAAACAGTTTTCCCCTAACCCTGCTCTCTTCAGGGCCATCCTGGCATTTGTAATGCTTGAATTAACAATCAAAAGTTGATCAAAGCACTGGAATTCGTTTGAGATTTTAAGTGTCTGTTTTGTTCAAAATTATGTCTTCAAAATACGAATAACTTGATAGATGGATTCCACGTTATGCACGGATAATTCTGTCAAATGAACATTATGAAGGAAGAATATCTTCCGACTACAATAAAGAAGTCAAGCTTTAGCGAAACACAAATCAGATTGAAGGATTAAATGTGATCAATGTATTTATGGTGAACCTATATCTAAAGTTCCTCTCAATTTCTTCTCTATCTCTCCCTCTCGTTCTATCTCTCTCTCTCTGCTAACTCTATCTATCTATCTCTTTAATAAATGTTGTATTGCATATTAGCATTCTTGTCGGTCTGACATTATTAATACGCTTGTGAAAAACAACATGAAATGAAAAACAATTTGATTCTTTTTTTAAAGCAAGACTATTCATTTAAACATTCTTTTATCGGTGGATCGTGAATCTACATACGGACTTACAATTAACTCCAAACATATTCCATTATCCTATGATGCCTATATTTGTTAACGTTTTCTTTGGTTGTTTTACGCGAAGCCAACGGACCATTAACTCACAGGAGCAATAGTTTGAAAGTCGTAAACCGGAACGCGTACATTCAACAATTTTCATGCAAGAACATCCCTTTGAAGAACTTAATCGACTACAAAGAAGAAGGAAGAGAGAGCGAGAAAAGATATTAAGTAGAAGGAAGAAGTATATCGAAAGAAAGAATCTACATCTAAAAGGAGAATTTATTGCAGATGGTTATTTTGTGTTTTTATGCTTATTTCTATTAGCCTGAGATACAGGCTCGATATATCGTTAACATTTTTGTTTTTGTTTTTGTGTTTGTTTAGCGCTAGTCTATTTTCATATTCCTGCACTAAATTCTATACAACACGCCTTTTGTCAGCTCATGGTTTACAGAATAAGTCAAAGGACAAATTATTCGGAACATTATATAATAGATTATATATGACAACCACTACAGTAACTATCAACAGACTGAGTGTTTGTCTTATAATACACGCTATCAAGTTCAGCAGAGACATTACTATGCCATGTACAAAATGTGGTGCGGTGTTTCACATACGACTATGTCTCAAAAAAAATAAACCATTAGAGGGGAACCATATTTACATAAGGGGAAAAAAGATATCAGTGGCAAACACAGCACAGACCGATCATTTATCTTTTTATGTTTAGGATATAAAAAGACTATCAGAAACTTGGATGGGGAACTGAAAAATTGAAAGTAAACAATGTCAAGCCCCCCTACTGCGAACTACGAACAACAACATCGATGACAAGGCATCGATCTTCCATGCGGCCATTATCATTTTTGTGGTATCGTTTGTTATTTGTGTTTGTGTGTATGTGCGTGAGTGTGTGTGTGTGAGGGTGAGTGTTTGTTTATGTGTGTGTGTACGGTGTGTATATGCATGTATCTTTTTGAATGTGTGTCCTTGTCAGTGCTTTTGTCCGTTTGTTTTTTCTCACACATACACTATTATGAATTTTCACAACGATGGGCCGAATGCATAAAACAAGCAATTGCTTGTAAGCAATTGCTTCAAGCAAAAGCACAAGCTCGTCTAGCAAAAGGTCTAGCTCAAGCAATTGCTTAAATCCATATGCATAATCTTTTGCTTATGCCAATACCTTTTGCTTGTCGTGCACAAGCAATTGCTTGCGTTTTCAACAAAAGGGACGTCACGCCTGTGCGAACACAAGAACAAAGGCGAGTGTGGCAGCAAGTATTTGAAAGGGCATGTGTGTGTGGAAACATTTCCTGACATAGCAAAAGAGCTATGAAATGGACACACAGACACATACACACACATCTATACACACACACGTATTACTGGCTGATTCCCATCACTGCAGCTTACAGCAGCCCGGATCTGCCAGATCGCACGTGGAGAGAGGTCTCCTCGTTCTCCACCGAAGTCAGACATCCTACCTGTTTTTCATCACATTTTGCATGCTAGCCACTGGACATTCCCGTTGTTGAAATGAACAAGTTTCTTACACTACTTATGAGTAATTTCTTGTAGATTTATACCACTCCTTCACAAGTGTGGTCTTTCTTTCATAAATATGAAAATGATACTTGAAAGGGAACGTTCCGGTTAAGCAAAAGCTCAAGCTCATTTTACAGAGCTTGGCAAATCGTAAGCAATTGCTAGCAAGAACAAGCAAAAGGTATGTTTTATGCATACGTTTTTAAGTAAATGCTTGGTCTCTAAGCAATTGCTTGCGGGCAGCAAGCAATTGCTTGTGCTTGCTAGCAAAAGCTTCTGCTTGCATGCAATTGCTTGTTTTTATGCATACGGATTCGAGTAAAAGGCTAGCACAAGCAATTGCTAGCGTTTATATGCATTCGGCCCAAAGTAAACAGCGATTTCAAATGAGTGTTGGTTAGGGATCTCATGGTCTTCTGTTTGTTTGTCTTTTATTGCTTGTTTGTTTGTTTGTTTGTTTGTCTGCACATCAATTTAGACAATCGGCAATGAAGTATGTGAATGCGTGATATCACGCACGGGAGTGATAGTTTATATCAGGAATAGTATTTGATGTTGTTATTGCCGTTGTTTCTGCCGTTATTTTTATATGTTGTAGCTCAGAAGAGACATTGTAAACAAAATACTTGTTGGTTGCATGACATCAAACAAATTACTTATTATCACGTAAAGTCATGTTGGATGACAGAAATGTTAAAAGTAAGAGTAACAATGCTTGCTGTCATATTATAAGTTCTCATTTATTTTATTTTCACTTAAAACAACCACGAATTCACAATGACAGTAAAACGCCGATTGATAAGCCAATCTTCATCAAATCACGCCTTTGCACGGAATGAATCTGTGAAAAGATATGTTTAATTCATGAGGAAAATCTGCAACACATTGTTGATAAAATAAGACATTTAAAACGATATTACTCTCACAAGTTCAGTTTGATTTCCTGTTTACTTTCGTACTAAATACTGAATACCAAATCAAAAGTTGTTCTTTTAACTTGGTATAACTTTTGTAAAGCATTGGAAAGCTAGTCGTCAGGACGATCATCAAAGAGCAACTTTCGTCAAATTTGACTAGAGGTCGACGCAGTGCGCAGTACACATGTAACATTCGCCTGAACAGGGAGGGGTCAGGGGTCGAGGCGCAGAATTCTGATTGGCCAACTAATCAATGACGATCTAGTCACGCGGCACCGTGAGTCTCGGTTGTTGACGTGCGTTCGTGGAAGAGAAAATCATGCTGCGCTCAGGTATCAACGGGATGTGGAGCTTTTTGTGATGGCGGATGTAAAGCAAACGTGCATCGCTAGCCTGAGCGGACGAAGTAACAGATTGTCGCTGGCAGATCTGCTGTGTACACCTACTAAAAAGGTAAGACTGCACGCATAATATTTTTTCTGTTCATTGTTCTCCAATGTTCTCTCTTCTACTGCCAGCATGACGCGATTTTGCCAGCATGTTGCATTTTCATATGCAATAATCCTACAGCATATTCTGAAATAAGTAATCATTGGTAATTGGAAGCAGATGAGTTGATACAAATGACCAGCTATCATGCAGGCTACCAGATTTTAAAAAAAGAAACACATACGCAATGATTAATAATGTGCACTTTTGTGTTATAGCATCACAGTAATAGCTCTCTACCTGTTTGTCAAATTGGAAAATTGTGTACTACATCATCGCTCTTTGTTTCAGCAGGAACTCTATCCCAATTAGTTCAGTGTCCAAAATGAATAATAATGATGAAAAATAATGAATTAAATGGTTTTGTATGTGTGTTTGTTTCGGTGTGTAGTTGTATGATGTACTATAAGATACTGGTTTTATAAACACGTTCTGGCGTAGGAATTAAAATGATGATTTGCACTGAAGTGACCTGGTAATGCTGGTGTTGCCTTGCTGTTGGCGTGCACGCAGTTGTGCGGTGTATATCGCAACACACCCATTGTGAAGCATTTCAATTGGGAACCTGTGAAAGCCACAACGCTTTGAATAGCTCGTCTCTTTCTAAGTAGCCCTACTCTGTGATATGAAATGCTATTTGATGGCTTCAATGACGATATCACACTATTTTGAGCGAGAAAAAATATGCGCTCAAGCGTTTAGTGTGAGCAAACACGTAAGCCCTATCATTCAAATGAACAGACGCCCCACATCATTGATAGGTCCTATTTCAAAACATTATTCTCCTTCCAAGTATGGGCAAGAAGTATGAAGAGACATTTTTTTTTTTTTTTACTGAATTGTATGACACGTCCTATGTCTTTTTAATCCAAATCGTCTTATTTCCTAGATCTCATTGCCTAACTCTCCGTTTAAAATCTTTGGTTAACGTTATGTTTAATTATGAAACCGATGCTTTGAGATTTAACATGAATAATAATACATGTATGTTCAATCTTCAAGATCCACACACATACACGTACACTCAATTTTACCGTTCATTGTATGGTCTTGAATAATACTAGAAATAAAGACTGCTTGATATTCTTAACCGCTATATTTTTTTAGAAGGTGCATTGTTGTTGTTGTTGTTGTTGTTAATTGACAACTCATGGGCTATTTTCCTGTAGAACCCGTCAATGCCCGCGGAATGATTTCATTAATTTGATATTAAAGTTATCAATTAGTATATTGGGATCAGACGTAGAGAGGCACACATTCGAATCGCCGACAGATAACAAACATAAAAGTATACTTGATGAATGCTGCGTGTTCATCGATAAAAGAGAACAAAGAAAAGACCAAGCAAGCTTATCTCCAAGATACACTACATTTATTGGCATCTTGCAAAATAGATGTGTGGTCATTATTACAGATAATTGATTAGTAAAGTAATTCCTGAGTCACTCCAAGGCCGTCCCTCTAATACCATAGTGGGAGAGTTTAGGCAGATGTAGGTTGTAGTCAATGGTGTCAAATATCTTGGAGAAGTAGGACACTATTATTCATTGATATACTTTGATGAAGAATGTAGCGTCAACGTTAAGTGTCCTCACATTTGCCCATTTCCAGAGAGTTATGAAACTTAGATATCCATGTTTTTCCCCTAGAGAGCTGTGAAATCTCTCTCGGCTACTTAAATTCAAAAAGCCTGGACACCATAAGCTCACTGCTGACTGCTTAAATCCGTGAAAAAAAAAAATATATGATGATTATTCGAGATGTAATTTTTCTAATTGCAAATAATACATCTGGTTGAATACTATGCCAGGTAATAGCAACAACAACGACTTTTTTTCTTTTTGTAATGAAGAAGCCAGAAATAGAAAGAAAAGAAAACAATACAATAATGAGAACTACCAACAAGAAAGGTACAGGCAGCGTTATGCATTCATGAATGAATGTATGAATGTACTTAAAATTTCAGGCCTTTGATTATTTCAAGGAACATTTAGGTTATATGCATTTTTTTTTTGTTCTGTCAAATACTCTTAACTTGCACTTTTTAACGCAAAAAAAAAACGCCTACAGTAGTAAATATACATACCTCTGTATATTCATCTATCAAAGAGTAAATTCATGATTGATATATGTATAATACATGTAGATATAACTGAAATATGTGACTGCTGTTGGTATGCTGTGAGTGTATGTGTGTGCTAATTAGTGTGTATATTTGCTCATAAATTTTGTTTCAAAACTTTATTGTGCAGATCTCCGGTTCAGCTTGAAACAGGAAAGTGACAAGGAGAAACATTCATTTTTAAACAAAAGGTTAATGGAAAACTGATCTGACCGAAGAAAACTCATTTAACAGAAATTAAAAGCTTCGATACACCATACAGATCAAAGGAGGTTCTAGCAATGGTGAAATGTGACTGTATCGATCGGGGCTTGTCTTCGCTGTTCGAAAGATACGGAAAGTTTGTCTCTCGATGGCCTTATGCAATTATCCTCATCTCCCTCATCGTTGCCGCAGCCTTGTCTGTCGGCATCATATTCCTGAAGGTCGATGCCGATGTCATCTTCCTCTTCACACCGGACAGCAGCAAAGCCCATGACGACTCCGAAGTCATATACGATGACTTTCCCACCGACTACGATGAGTACACGGCGTCGCGGGGAAACGGCACGGAGGATCTCGCGGCAAACATCATCATAGCGCCGAAAGCAGGAGGCGATGTTCTGGTGGAGGGCGTGCTATCCGAGATACTACGTTTCGACAGCGAATTGCGGACAGTGTCAGTTTCCACTAACAATGGTATACCGCTCACGTACGAGTCTCTCTGCGCCATGAGTCGGGGTGTCTGCCTGGATAACCCAGTACTAGAGATCCTCGACCGCAACGTGAGTTACCTGAAACACGTGAACTTGACCTACCCATTCTTCGAAGCGTCGAACGGTGAGAGCTACTTCCTTGGAACTACCTTTGGAGATGTAGAGCTGAGAGACAACGCGACAATCTTGAGAGCCGGACTTTTCGCCCTGAATTACATTCTGCAGACCACACCTCTTCTTGAGGAGGAGGGTATGGAGTGGGAGACTGAATTCGAGCGCTTTGTAGACAACTTTGAGTCCGACGCAATATCTGTCTCATTCATTCACTCTCATAGCCTGGACAGTGAAGTGAGCCTTTCCTCAAAGTCCATCATTCCTCTCTTCTCCATCTCATACACGTTACTCTTCACTTTCGCCATCACGTCTTGTGTGATGTTTGATTGGGTGTTCAGCAAACCTTTTCTTGGCTTCATGGGAACAATCTCCGCGTCTCTTGCCGTGGCGTCCTCTCTGGGACTACTTTCCTACGCTGGGGTCAACTTCAACATAGTTACGTCCTCCATGCCATTTCTTATTCTTGGTGAGTGTAGAAGTATCCAGTGACCGATGAGTCCATACCATTTTCCACATCAAGATTTTATGTTTTCTCTCTTTTTAATTATATATGGGAAGAATATATCCGAAATGTACCAGATGTAGTAATCTTAGATATGTGTATTAGTTTAAGGCAGATTTCTACGAACTAATGATAGATCAATGAGTGCTTAGGTTGCATGTTCAGAGTTATTTTTGCCGAATACACCTCAGACGCCTTAGGGCTGGGTTCATGCTATAAGCTTTGAAATGTTCCTTAAAATGCTTCAACAGTTAGTTTATGGTCAGAATGTCTTTTTCAAATACACCAGCGTCCTGTCCAGTACTTCCCCATGCACATTAGTAGCACCTACATTTAACCACTGTTTTAGTCAAAGGGTAAGGGAAATAAACGTACATCGAAGAAACCTTGCCACCAATATGAAGACAGTCAGAGTCATGTGGTCGGAAAAAAAAGGAAGAACTACCTTGTGTAAAAGACATTCAGCATGAAAGCAATGATATACACAATTCAAGAGTATCATTGATGACATCCTCTTGCAATACCAATAACGTGGGATAGTAAGGAGCAGGATTGATTGAACACAATTACGAGATGATGCTACTTTTTTATTTATCTAGGAATTGGGATTGATGACATGTTCATCATGATTGCTGCTTGGCGGAAGACCAGTCCATGTGAAAGTGTAGAAGAGCGAATGGGGAAGGCCTTCTCCGAGGCGGCAGTCTCCATCACCATCACCAGCATCACCGACGCTCTCGCCTTCGGTATAGGGTCGATCAACCCTCTACCAGCCGTCCGCGTCTTCTGTCTCTATACCGGCGTCGCCGTCATCTTCGACTACATTTTCCAGATCACTTTCTTCGGAGCCTGGATGGCCGTCACCGGTCGCAGGGAGGCGGCGAATCGTCACGTTTGGACTTTGATGAAAGTGAAACCGCGCGATGAAGAGTCCTCAGCGGCATATAAGCTCTTTTGCGCAGGCGGACTGTCGGCGGAAGACCGCAGTAGAAACGAGGTGAAAACTTGTGAAACCGGTCTCATGACGTTCTTCAAAGAATACTACGGACCTTTCCTGATGAAGCCCGCAGTAAAGATCCTCACCTTGCTTGCTTTCTGCACCTATCTGGGCGGCGCAATCTATGGATGCTTTAACGTCTCCGAGGGCCTAGAGTTGAAGCTACTGGCCCGTTCCGGGTCACCAGCTTACGATTTCTTCGAACGTCAGTCCGATGATTTTTCGACGTATGGGCCCTTTGTTTCTGTTGTCGTTCAAGAAAGCCTCAATTACAGTGACGTCACAGTTCAAGATGATTTAGAAACTCTCGTCAAAGATTTCGAAAGCAGCGAATACATTCATTCATGTGAGTTTACAGAATTTTGGCTTCGGGACTTCCTTAAATTCCTTGATGTCATAAATGTTTCGTCAAGTTTAAGATCAGACCCAGATGAGTTCTATCGCCTACTTGTTAACCAATTCCTCGTCAACCCCTCTTTCTCAAGATACAGGCAAGACATTATTTTCGAGGAAGGTTCCGACACTGTGATAGAGTCATCCCGATTCATACTCACGGGAGATAGCTTGGTCACCACAAACCAGCAAGTGCAGATGATGAGTGAAGTTCGAGGCAAGGCGAGCGAAGCCAACTTAACTTTGACCACATTCTCACCCTTCTTCATCGTCTACGAGCAGTATGCCAGGATCCGACCTGTCACAATCCAAAATCTCTCTATCGCAGTCGCCGCCATGTTTGTCGTCGCTTTCTTCCTCATCCCCAATTTAATCTGCTCCGTGGTGGTAGCCCTGTGCATCGCGTCCATTGAGGTGGGCATCGTTGGCTACATGTCCCTATGGGACGTACGTCTGGATAGTATCTCCATGATCAACCTCATCCTCTGCATAGGATTCAGCGTCGATTTCTCCGCTCACATCACGTACTCCTTTCTGTCTGCTCCAGAAGAGTACGACGGCAAACACAAAGAAAGGCTCTCCATTGCCTCTCAGCACGCCGTGATGGCGCTCTACTCTCTCGGTATGCCCATCCTGCAAGGAGCCATTTCTACAATCATCGCCATAATTGCCCTAAACTGGTCAACCAGCTACATATTTGTAGCCTTCTTCAAGGTGATGCTTCTGGTGATGCTCTTTGGGATTCTCCACAGCCTTGTCTTTCTGCCAGTCCTCCTGTCGTCATTTGGCTGCTGCTTCTGTTGGTCCAATGAAGACGACGGTCAACAAGATAACAACAAAGGGGAAATAGCTCTGCACGGTTAGTTGTCATAAAGAGAACAAATTCTTAAGGATATAACTAAGTAAAATAACAAAATTCCTACATTTCTTCTATGTTACGTATGATAATATATCAACCATACACACGAAATACGCATCATTTTTGCATAGCAGTAAATCTCCCCTTACTTAGATGAAGCGTAATCATTATAAAAATGAAATAGACCTACTACGCTATTTACAGTCTACTTTGAAATAGTTTCAAGATTCAAGATTCAAGAATCAAATTTATTTTAACTTCCATCAAATAAACAAAGAAATTATATTACCCCTAATTTCAATGTTATAGGCTGTCCATATAATGTGTACATTAGAGTAAACAACTACGTGTGTTTGTTAAACAATAATCCCAACGGGTTTTTTGAGGGACTTGAAACCACGTTCAGATCTCGGTCATGGATCGCGCAATCCTCGCGAAAATTTGCTTTAGGATAGAGGGTAATGTAATCAACAACACTGTATAGTTAGATTTTTCACATTTTAATTCATGTATTTTATATGAATTAATTTATGTTAATTCATGCATAAATATTCTTTTTGTCTATAAATAAAAAAATAAAGCTTCAAGACTTCTAATTTTGGGTGAACATTTTCTTTTCAATATCCTCAACAATAATATTGAAGCAAAAATTCGGCTTCATAATTATTTCATATGTATTTTATTGCTTGTTGATTTCTTTGTTTGTTTGTTTTTTTACTTTTTCGGGTTTTTTTTCAACAAAATTTGTTTCAGAAACTGTTTAAAACGTAATCAGGCCGAAATAAGTCATATTATCAGCCATTGAAAGTAGAAATATTTATTTTCATATGAATTCATTGCAAAAACACAATTTACACTGGATTTGTGACCCACTGCAACAAAAGGATCCTAAAGTCGCTGACGGCTGAGCCGAGAAAATCGAGTTTGAAGTCAGATCATCAAAATTGGTCAAAACAATCGGATTTCTGGTTTTGACGTAATTTTGTAGTTTAATGTTTTGTCTATCATCTGCCGAAATTTTGAAGCTAAATGATTATAAAAGGGAAGGCAAAAAATCAGCGTTTTGCTGGGCCATGATTTCCCGACTTTCAACGTGACAGAAACGTACGTGTCCGAAGATTTGGATTTAGCGCCGCAGCTAGACTCCGCCACTAGCAACGAGGGAGTGATCTTATTGGTCAGTACGTGGCATCATGATTACTGATTGGTTGTGCGTAGACCGCTGGCGCTAAGCTCGAATGAACATCGTGGAGGTCACTAGGAGTATGCCTTCTATTGTAAGGCGGTGAAAACTGTCTCGCCTCCCCTTGATCATGATAGCATCTAAAGGAAAATGTTAAAGGCGTCTTTCTCGAAACTTTGATTTCCACAACAACTTGACATGCGCTAATAAAATCATCGATATCTCCGCAAACGAGTACTTTTATGAGTTGTGCTATATATGAAATTAAAGTAGAAGAGTAGGGAATAATGTCCTGCCATTTTCAGAAACTTGTCCTACCCCGACTTTCGGATCCTTTTGTTATAGCGGGTCACATTTGTACACAAAATCATGTTTTTTAGCAATTTCTGGGTCGACGATTTTTTTTTTTTTTTCCAAAGGGACGTGGCTTCAATACGGTATGCCCGGGAGCAACAAAGTGGTCTAAAGAGTTACGCGATACTTGAAAGAACAAAGTCATAAAATGTCGCGGCGAGAGCATCACGCGTTGCGGAATAATCACGCGAAATGTCGGGGGGTGGCAAAATGCCCCCCCCCCCCCGTGGGAATAGGGTTAAGTGTCTGTGTGTGTGTGTCTGTGTGTGTGTGTCTGTGTGTGCCTGTGTGTATTCACGTACTGTATATATTAATCTCCTTTATTGTTCTCCGTTTTGTTTTGCTTTTGCTCTTTGTCTTCTGTTTGTTTTCTCATCTTATTTTTGGTTTATTAAAGTGCAATTATGATTGACGGCCCTGTGGAAGGACAAAAGATTTGATTCCTATGCTTTTCAGTTGATACTTACGTTTTTCCCAATATGATAATTATGCTCGTATAGATATTTACTACAAATGCATTTACAACCATAAAATGGTAAGTGCATTAATCATCTTTTGTGACTGTCTTATTCCTTTTTGATATCTGAAGATATATGCATCAACTACCGTTCCCCGCAAGTGCACGACAACCCCGCCTTTGACTCGCATCAAGAAAGGACTCAAGCGGATCCAGATCATCTCGTTCCAGCAAACTCCCCTCCCAAGCAATTAAGTCATTCATTTAGAGCATCTTTGGGCCATGTGGACAACACTTTGGATTAGATCACGAATGCAGTGATCAGTATGTCGGGTGGTTTGTATGATCTTTCTAAAGAACCCTTTACACGTTCTTCATTTTTAACTCAAATATCTTTTGAAAGGCTGACTCTACATCTTTGAAAGTTGCGGTTTGTCATGGATAGAACGTGTTAATAGAGCATGATTGATTTCAGTTTAATCTAGTAATTCCTTCACTGTTTATGTTGGTTTTTTTTTTGTCTCATCTATTGCGCAGATAGCACGGCTTTGTAAGATTTAACCCATGAATCACGATGAATACTTATTAAACCTACTTTAGAGCCTCTTGTCTTAGTAAACAATTTTCAGTTTTCACGATTATGTGTTTTCCTTTCAATGACAGTCCATTTGAATTGACTAATACTTCATTTTTCGGCTGAAAGTCTGTTCTTTCAGAATCTGTCAGTAACTAAAATCTATGGCTAGCGACTTTTCTTTTTGTATGTGTGTGGAGCAGGTCACATATGGAATAGAATGAGATCGTGCGGCGACTAGAACAAAACTAATTTTTGCGGATCCAAAATGTCGCTGTATAATTCTCAACTGCATTACTTGCATTTCTACAGAAATTAAGGTATCTGTAGAATGGGACAATTATAAGATCGCTGTCATCACTGTATGATTATGTAGGGTATTAATTCCACTGTATGTAGCTTTGGTGCAGCTGCTGCTGCACTTGTGTATACATACAGCGCTATTACCATCTGTTGAAAAGCTTTTGTTGAATACAATGTATATGCCCTATCTGGATCATTCACAGTATTTTTACGCGCATGTACTTATCCTTATGCTGATGTAGGTCTACACAGACCACATTCGAGGTTGTTACAAGTCAACGTTATCATAATTACATTTCATTACACAGATTTTATACAATCTACATAGTATTGGGCCCCGTTTTTATCAAAAGATATAATCGATTATAATGTCCTTACCACACAGGCTGCCATGTTATACCTCTTCATAAAACAGGGCCCTGGTCCTGTAGGTTGGAAAACCTCAGGATTTTGCTAGACTTAATAATGGACTTAAGCTTGAAAATGCATCCCACCAATATGATATTTATCTCTGTGTAATCAAGCAATAACCATGAATAGTACTATGTTTTTACATTAAAAAATAAAAAACCATTATCATATGTAGAGTGGTTACATATACCAAAGAGCATGTTTCTCTAATTCTATAACATCCTGATCTCTTAAATATACTGAACCCTAGCATAATATTTTTTTCTTGTTGTATACAGTATGTATGTATATAGTGTAGATGCATAAGTTATAATATTTTCTACTGGCCGTCCCAGCAGAAGCTTTGAATAACTAGTGACGATACACAGAAATGACATATTCCATGTACAGACTATTCATAGGTTGTGTGTAAGGTATGTGTATAGACTATTCTGTAAATATTTGTGTGTAATGTACGTCTTTGTATTTTGTGAATAAACCAAATAGATCAAACTTAAAGGGGCTGTACAGTACTCGATGAGGTGGGGATTCATGTTTTGTTTTTTGTTTTTTACATTAATAAGTGAGATAATGAGAAACCTCTTATGAAATATGAAAGAGCATGTAATTTTAAGACGGATTCAACGTTTATTTGATGAAAATTGGTTGTCAAATGGCTGAGATATCCAAAAAGTAATAATAAAAGACTACAGGTCACGCCTTTTATTAGGATCTCTTTGTTTCACCTTGTTTTTGGATATCTCAGCCATTTCAATGCCGATTATTATCAAATAAACTTCTGTTACCCCTCAGAATTGCATGCTCGTTGACATCACATAGAGTGGTTTCTGAATATCTCGCAAAACCTTAAAAGCTAAATCCTCACCTCGACCAGAACTGTACACACCCTTTAATCTTTAATATCATTTCCTGTAACTCCGGATGATTATGTAGCAATCTCCTATTTGAACCACGTGCTCTACACGGCTACACAAGTTTCATTCTATTCAAAATTAGTACCAACGTATGTATTGCGACGTATGTATTGGGAATAGAATTTTCAGTTAAATTACATGAAATGGTTGAACAAAATTATTGTGAAAAAATGAAAGATATTACAAATATAATGAACTCGTGGTCTAAACGATCACTTATTGTTTAGGAAGAGTTGATTAAATCATTATTGATCAAAATTAAATTATTTGCAGTTGTCACTTCCTGAACCAACCTTTAATATAAATCGTTGTTTTTATTCGTTTATATGGGAAAATAAACCCGATAAAATAAATAGAAATCAAATCTCTTAAATTATCCTGGATCAGAAGGTTTATTTTTGATCCGCAGACTGAAAATTACATGTTCCACATGTTCTGTTCTTTCTTGCCCCAACCAGTATCGTTTCATTTATTTATGGGGTCATTATACTACAAAAGACTTGCCAATGTAATGCTTAATGATTTTTGGAAAGAGGTACTTCAGGCTTTTTCAGAATCTTTACAAATCAATACAGATGACAATTTGGCAAGCCAGCCTCTTTGGAATAATCCTGTGATTAAAATGAATAACAACATTGTATATCTTAAGTCTTGAAAAAGGTGTACGTTTTATAAATGATTTGTTAGATAATGATGGAAAATTTCTTTCATGTTTTGAATTTCAGACGAAGTTTGGTATACAAACCAACCTTCGTCAGCACGGTGAATTGTGTACTTCTATCCAATCATTTGCACACAAAAAAATGCATGTCGAAGATGACAGAACCTTTTATTCCTCATGGTTTAAATGTCATATTGAAACATAAGACAGGTTGTTCTGATATTTATCAAACGCTGTTAAGACACACGTCAAAACATTGTAACAGTTTTGTCAAGTGGAGTAGTATGTTGGATCTTGATGATGAAACATGGTCTATATATTGTTTAATCCCTTTTCAATCAAATATTGATATTGATATGAGGTGGTTTCAATTTGAGATTCTCAAATTTGAGATTCTTCACGCTCTTTTAGAATTTGGTTTTGTAACAGATAAAAAATGTACGTTTTGTAATGACAGTGAGGAAACCATAATGCATATATTCTGTTCATGTCCTTATTCAAATAATATATGGAATAAGTTTGAGCGATGGTTACTCTTAAAGATAGATAAACAGATTGTATTTATTTACAAACCAACATAAGTTATTCGGATTCTATGGTCTCAACAACAGTGCATTAAACTATATGATGAATGTTATAAGAAGAACATTTTTTCAGCGAAATAAAAAAAAAAAGTCGTGCCGTCATTCGAACACCTATATCTGAGATAAAATGTAATTTTGAGATGGAAAAATGTATAAGTCAAATGAATAGTAGAGAAAAGAACTTTGCGAAAAAAATGGCTTTATTTATTAAGTGTTTTTGCATATTTAAAAAAAAATACATTATATTCAATATGTTTTCAGGGTTGTTTCTGCCAATAAAATAAAAGAATGATATGAATCATATGCTGTAAAAAAGTTACAGAAATTTTGTTATTATATGTACAAGTGCAGAAGGCCACTGTTTGTCGATAACCGAATTATTATTCTGTTTTGTATCTAAAAAAATATTTTAAATGCCACTTTCTGAATATGTGTATAAATAAAACACCCTGTGGAAGGGTACCTTTAAGAATAGTGTGCATGAGGTGTGTAATAGAGCAGAAAGACTTTACTTTCATTTCATTCTTTATTTATTTTGATATCGAAATACTAATTCCTCCAACCGCAAACACTTAAGACAGCATCACTCTCTCTACACACGTGCCTTTGTGCTTCCTTTAATGCCAAAAAAAAAGAAAAGAAAAGAAAAACAAAATTTATTTTTTGATTCATTTCTCAACTCATGAAATGTAAAGACACCAATCAAAATGTGTATGTGTGTGTGTGTGTGTGTGTGTGTGTGTGTGTGTGTGTGTGTGTGGCGGGGGGGTGGTTCATTTTAACAATGTTATCTTCAAGTAAGTAGAGGTCAACAATGAACAGGTCATGTTTGTAATATTAATTAGTAGTTATGATGTTGAAACCTTGAAAGTTGAAATATTACAGTAAAATGTGAATAATGCAAACAGAAAAAGAAACTTAACACTAACTGTTACTCGTATAATTACCTCAGAGAAGAGAGAAGACAAAAGTAAGCAATCTATAACCGCGGTCTCTGTACAGAGTTTCCCACTCGACGGAAAATGTCGACTCCAGCTGGTGCAGATGAGTGTGATCGAATTCGCTAGCACGCCCTCTGCGGAAGATGGTCGCACCGCTGCCGCAGGCCGAGTTACAAGCTCACCTGCGACGGACAATTAGATGGTTTGTAATAATACTGATGTGTAACTCCGTGACGATGAACTTATCCGGTCAGTCCGTCGTCTACGAAACCACGACGATTATCGCGGGCACTGTTGCTGTCCCAGATAGAATTGACGATGCAGGCCCGAGTACTAACTCGCCGAACGAAAGGTACACACTCGGATGTCGATACAAGATACACCAATAGCCAATTTTGACCCAAGTAATCCAGATTCACAAGAAAGGTTAAAAACAAATGTTGCAAAATGACTATCTTTCCACTGCTCTTTTACCTTCATATTTTTTTTCTATTCCTGAAACGTTCCATTCAAAATACAATATATAATCAAAATAAAAAACCTGTAATTGCATATAAATAAGCTAATGCAACTCTTCCTATAACATGTACAATAACCGTTTCTCTCTCTGTTAAGATCCTTACTTTATTACTGTGCTATTGAAACTCGGAAGTAAAGATAACATTGTTTAGCCATTTTGTCGCCTTAGCATGAAACGGTATATTCTATTCTATGTAATGTCTTTATGTTTTGGAATATTTTAGAGTAAATTTCTAAGAATGCATGTGCTTTAAGTCTAGATATAAAAGACATCTCATTAGTGCTTCTAGATTGTAATAAATACATAAAGTATGTCCATATTATTTAGCTTGGTTCTGTCTGTCTGCCTTGCTTATTTAATGTAGTAGCATACTAATTATTTCAATCTATTTATCTAGTTGGTCTGCTACTTTAATCAAATATACCGTATCAGAAAGAAAGTCCATCCTGACAATATGTTGCTTTATGAATAAAACAGAAACATCACCAAAGTTGATCCGCATGAATTTTGAGAGAAAAAAAAAGAGCTAAGACTTACCTAAAAAGAGAAAAATGTATGAACTGATTAAGTTAAAAAGTATTAAAGGCAAATTGGAAACTATGTGTGACGAAGGTGTTGTTTAGTACACACCATTTCACTCATTTTTATTTTCTCAGAGACTTTGGCACAAAGAGAACTTATCCGATGAGGAGAGCATGTAAAAAAAAAAAACCACAATATTACTCTCATCATTATACCAAGGAAAGATGTAAAGGTGCTTGAGAAAAATTAAGATTTGCATTTTGTGTGTATGTGTGTGTGTGTGTGTGTGTGTGTGTACAAATGAAATGGAGAGCTGCTTAACATGTTACTTAGATTTTCACAATTTATTTAGCTCTCTAAACTTGAGATAATTTTTTACTTGGTTCTAATAATTTCCCTAATTCTAACAGTTCTCCCTCTCTGATTATGTCTTAATGTTTACATACTATGCAACATGATTAAGAATTCCCCTTAAAACATTTTGAATTGTCGTTTTCATTTATGTATGTATTCAGCTCTAATAAGAGAATTACGTTAAACTCAAACCTTTGGTTTTCTCAGTGAACTCGCCGTCACATTTTATTTGGTATGTAAAATATTTTTTTTTAGCAATTACAGTACCAACATAATTAATATTCATATTCCTTTTTGTTCTCCAAAGGATTTACCTGGCGACGTATGGCTGGTGAAAACTTACTTCTAAAGAACGTAATATCAATTGACATACGCGCACCCACACCGACCCACACCTCACAACTCAACACAGGAACACACAAACAAACTTACGTTCCAACAAAAGGTTCTTGTGGGAGTACCCCGTTATTTTTCCCCATGGACAAGTAATACTCCCTCAATGTCATTTTTACCCCACAGTGCCTGACTAAATAAAGCGAAACACAAAATGGAACTCCCACAATGTACCACTGTCCTCTTACTCGTCCAAGCACATACACATACACACACACACACACACACACACACACACACACACACACACACACACTTTCCATTAAGCCAGAGACGGACAGGCATCCACAGACGTGAGCATGTGCAGTCTTGAATTGATAGGCGTTCCCTTGGGCAAGGACGTACACTGTAATAACTCCACAACCTTCCTCGTAGTCCAGTCAATCTAGCGCTTTTTAGGGGGGTAACCCACCACTAATTGCAACAGTAGGAATTTCACTGCAGTGCAAGTCGTTGAGGCCTCCTGAACACCATACTAAAAGTCCCAAAAAATCCAGTGGGGCAAAATAGTAAAATTTGCATAATATGCAAATTAGCACCTGTAATGAGAGAAAATTGACAGATCTTAGCTTCCCGTTATCCAATTTTAAAGATTTAAATGTATAAACTTACATTTTGTATGTCAATGAACACGATGGATGCCTTTTCGAATTGGTCATGCAAAAATAATTTACATAAAATGCAAATTAGCGGTAGCTGTAAGAGTACATTCATAACAACAGTACTCACGTTGGCATAACGCACGTTTTGCATAAGGGGACGCGGGGTTGAGGGGGTAACTTAGGGCGCCTCACAAGGGGCCGCTTTTAATGTGCTCCCCTTTTTACTATATAAGTATTGTAAAGCAATGTATCCTGCATTGATTACATTGCATTTCTTGGAAACAAAAGTACCCTTGCTATAAGGCACGATCGAATTTTGATAGCATGTACGTTTGGAACATATATATTTGCGTTATATGATATTATATGTTTTCTATATTGCCAAGTGAATAAAGGGCACTTTGGGGGCACACGCCACAGGATTGACCTTCAATAAGCACCCTCTTTATTGCGTACATCTTATAAAGCAAATCTTCTTCTATCATTTTCGTGACTTTTCATTTATATAAGAGTGTATTTTCTGCATTGCCGGACCTGCTTTTAAAACCGCTCACGCTAGAACAAATGTATTTGGGTTGCTAATATCTGTATTTCGTAATAAAGGGGTGTGCGTAGGCGTGCATTTAGACACCTCCCCAGAGATTACCTTTGATTGTTCACCTCTTTGACAATGTAGTTATTGTAGAGCAATGTTTCCTCTATTAATTAGTTGCATTTTTTGGAAACAAAAGTGCCTTTGCTATAAGGCATTTCGAATTTCGAAAACATGTACGTTTAGAACATATATATATTCGCATTATTATGATATTATATGTTTTCTATATTGCTGTGAGGGTGGGTTGTTTTTTGGCACATCCCACAGGGTTGCCGTTTAATGCGCACCCTCTTCACTGTATAGATCTTGTAAAGTTAAGTCTCTTCTATCATTTCCATTACTCGTCATCGATGAAAATTGTATTTGCTGTATTGCCGGGACTACTTTTACAACCATTCACGCTAGAACAACAGTATACGCGTTGCTAATATCTGTGTTTTGCACTAAGGGGACGTGAGCGTAGGTGTAAATTTGGACACTTCCCAATGGATCACTTTTGAATGTTCATCCTCTTGACAATAAAGTTATTGTAGAATAATGTCTTCTCTATTAATTAGTTGCATTTCTTGGAAACAAAAGTGCCTTCGATATACGGCATGATGGAATTTTAGAAACATGTACGTTTGGAACATATATATATTCCCGTTGTTATGACAATAAGTTTTCTATATTGCCGTGATGGTGGAATATTATTTGACACATCCACAGGGTTGTCGTCTAATGTGCATCCTCTTCACTGTATGGATCTTGTAAAGTTAAGCCTCTTCTATCATTTCCATGAATTTTCATTGATAAAAAGTGCATTTGCTGTATTGCCGGGACTACTTTTAAAACCATACATGCTTTATAGAACAATGGTGTTTGCGTTGCTAATATCTGTGTTTTGTCTTAAGGGGGCATGAGCGTAGATGTAACTTTGGACCATTCCCAAGGGATTGTCTTTTGATGTTCACCCTTTTAACAATATGGATATTGTAGAGCGATGTCTCCTCTATTAACTAAAACATATTTTTGAAAACAAAAGTGCCCTTAATGTACGGCGCGATCGAAATTTGAAAACATGTACGTTTGGTACACATAGTATTCGCGTTAATGATATTCAATGTTTTCTATATTGCCACGAGGGTGGTGTACTTTGGGGCACATCCCACAGGATTGACATTTAATGTGCATCCTCTCACTGCATAGATATTGTGAAGCAATGCTTTTTCTATCATTTCCACGACAGTCACTGACATAAAAGTGTGTAACTGTAACAGTATTGCCGGAACTACTTCATGCACGAAAGAACGTCGGTATTTGCGTTCATAGTATCCTTGCGTTGTAATTACGAGGCTTGAGCGGAGGTGTAATTTTGGAAGACTTCTTAAGGGATTGCTTTGGATAATTGTTCACCCTTTTGACAATATAGTTAATGTAGAGCAATTTTTCTTCTTGTAATTAAATTGCATTTCTTGAAAACAAAAGGGCAATTGCTGTACAACCGTAACGACTATATGAAGGCATGGTATATTGGAACATATTCGTGCTATGTGGTAGTGCATGTTTCCTATATTGCCCTGGGGGTTAAATGACTTTTAACACATCCCACTCTGTTGCGTTTGAATGTGCATCCCTTTGACTATATGATTATTGTAAAGTAGTGTCTCTATTTAACCATTCAAAAATCATGAAAAGTAAAGTGTCTTATTTACCACCCGGCAAAACGACTTTCTACACACACAACCTAAATTGGTAGGCAGGACTAATAAGAAGCTAGTCCAGATGGTGTCACCCTGGACTAGTGTTATTCTAGTAATGCTAGCTTGACTTGCTTATTGGACTACCGTGAAGTTAGTAATGACTACTGGACTTGGTAAGCCAAGGCAAGTAATGACTTCTGGACTTGCATAATGCTAGTCATGATGTTAGTTAACACTGCTGGACTAGGGAAATCAAGCTAGTAATGATCATAAAACTACTCATCATGTTAGTAGTGATTGCTAGACTAGTTAGGCAAAAGATAGTCAAAGAGTGCTGGACTAGCACAAAGCTAGTCATGTCTGCTGAACTAAGTTACTAGCTTTGGATTTCCATGCTAGTCATGACTGCTGGACTAGCATGAGACTTGTAATGGATGCTGGACTATGCTGAGTAAGGCTAGTCATTGCTGCTTGACTAGAAAACGACTAGCTTTAAACTAGTGTAGATGGTGTCAAGTTACACTAACATAGAGCTAGTACAAACAGCTAGACTAGCTTATTGCTGGTCTGGCCCTTTTGACTAGCTTTCACCAAACCTAGTGCAGCATGCGTGACAAGCGAAAGCTAGTCAAGGTCTCGGAGATGAATCTGAAATGAAATTACATGTATGCAGATAATGTAACTGTGACGAAAATACATTAAAACAAAAGCAATAATATCAGGTTAAAAATCTCAAATTTTATTCATCCGACGAATGCAGCAAATTAATGTAGGCATCATGAATATCACAAATGAATCTTACATAATTGAAAAGAAATTGAATTGCAGCATTGAATAAACATATTATGAATATACAGGGTTACATAAAAACACTCAATGCACAATGGGAAGCGTGAAATAAATCAAGAGTCGAGCTCTACAACTGCATATCTCCTTATATACAACATTTATATAAAATTGAACCCGTAAATGGCCATGTGTTGTGAACTTGCAACCCAAAAGGGTGGACCAAAAAAAAAAAATGTTGTGATTCATTGTTATATCAGCTCATTAAGCACATGAAATTGTGACACGGCAAGTGATAGAATAAAACTAGAAATGTCGCTTTGGCGACTGGTATGCCTCCGCCATAATGCATGATTTTCCCAATAGGTCTAGTTAGTACATGTGGATAATGTGTGATTACATTTTCACAAAATTGGCAAAATATTGAAATGACAAGTTTGTCACAAATGTGTTGAATGTTCACCTTCCTTGACCTAGGTTTAATTGGATGAATAGGAGAGCATGTATCTAGGGATTTAAGGACTTTAACTTGACTTTGACCCATTCATACATTTAGGCATTGAGTAATTTTCAAGGTACAGGTGTGGAGAAAAAGTGCAATTTCTGAATTGAATAGTAAATTGTTACCATTTTCATCAGGCCCTTGACCCTAAAATTCATAAGATAATCACTTTCAGGTAGAACATGCATAATATGTACTAAGTTTCAAGATAACTTGAGCCACTTCCGAGATATGGAGGAAAAAGTTAGTTCAGCACTTTCACTTGATCTTTGACCTTTTGACCTTTGAGGCAAAAAAAGAAGAAAAAAAAAAACTTTCCAGAGAATTTCTATTAGGCTACACATGCATACACCAAGTGTTAAAAAAAATAACCCTGCTGGCATTGCATAAAAATGAGGGAAATAGTAAACTTTTGAAGTGTTGCACTTGACCTTTGACCCCTGGCCTTTGACCCCATGAACCCTACATTCTCTAGATAATCACTTCCAGTCAGTACATGTATATAGTACTATGTTCCATGAAGATACCTTGAACAATTTTCCAAGGTACGGAGAAAAAAAGAAGTTTTAATATTTTTACTCGACCTTTTGACCTTTGACCTCACGACCCACACTTTCACCAGAGAATCTGAATTGGGTAATACATGTATACACTAAGTTTCAAGAAAATATCTTCAGGCATTCAATAGATATGGTGGAAATAGTGAAATTTTATGTATTTGACCCTGACCTTTTGACCTTTGACCTCATGACCCAAACTTTCACCAGAGAATCTTAATTGGGTAATACATGTATACACTAAGTTTCAAGAAAATATCTTCAGGCATTCAATAGATATGGTGGAAATAGTGAAATTTTATGTATTTGACCCTGACCTTTTGACCTTTGACCTCATGACCCAAACTTTCACCAGAGAATCTTAATTGGGTAATACATGTATACACTAAGTTTCAAGAAAATATCTTCAGGCATTCAATAGATATGGTGGAAATAGTGAAATTTTATGTATTTGACCTTGACCTTTTGACCTTTGACCTTGAGCATGTGCACCCAAAAGTTGATAGGCACAACTTCACCCCCTAATACACATACATGCCAAGTTTCATTAGGATACCTCAACAGGTTTTGATAGTTACCTTGTCCACAAAATTAATTACGGACGGACGGAAGGACGGACGGACGGACAACCCGAAAACATAATGCCTCCGGCACCACTTCGTGGCGGAGGCATAAAAAACGATGAAGGTGCGGGGGAGGTGAGGGGGAGAGGGGAGAGAAACGGTACACATAAAGTCTATGGGAGCGATTTTTTTAATTATGTGAATAACTTTGCTATACTAGGAACTAGGCAGTTGATTTTGGTTTTTTCTTACAGCTAGGACAGGTATAATAATCCAACTCCAAATGCATTATAAATTTCTCAATGATAATTATCTCAAATCAAGTCACAAAAGCTTTAATCATATGACCAAGTCAACTTAACACTATGAGAGCAAATTTATTATAATTCATAATTTTGGTATAATATGGGCTACAAACTTGATTTGAGTCTTTCTCATCCTTCTCATTATTTCAGCTTCATAACGCATGTTTTATTGTACAGTGTATTAAGAACTATAAATTATATGTGGCTATACAACTCGAAATCTGTGTCAAGGAGTAGCCGCAAGGCAAAGTCTGAAACTAAAGCAGAAATTCATTCCCAAGGATTGTGTACTAAATGTACAGTACATGTATTTTGGAATTTAATTAGAGAAATCTGACTCTGGTTGCTTTCTTACAAATGATTATAACATAGGCATATAGTAATAACTCATTGAGATAATGTGTGTGGTTCCTATACAATTTCGTTATTACAGAGTATATTTCATAAACTTTCACACACAAACACATTACTGTCCATAAGAATAAGATGTAATGAGGCTTGCAGTGATGTGACATCCAATACAAATGTAGGTACATGTAATGTATTAATCTGATCTAAAAATACAACAAACGGAACAAATTCTCTAAAAATTTGAGATTTTGACTTTCTTTTTATATCATGCCATTTTGTACAGAAAGGATGCATTTCTGAAGGTGGTATCAAGGTATGAAATCAGACTAGTACAAGACCGATGTTAGTACACAAAACAGTCTGTCCAAAGGGGTTTTCCGAGGTATTGTCATGAACAACATTTCATGAATATTCTTTATCTTTAAGGTATCTACTTAAAACGTATCTTGACTGTAATGCTTTCGGGTCTGGAGAGCAAGATTTTTTTTTTCCTCTCTTGGGGGCCCTATCCTCTGCCCCCCCCCCCCCCCCCCCCCCCCCCCCCCGAGCTCCAAGTAGGTTATCATAGGTATTGAGGCATTGTCATGAACGTATATTCTTCACCTATAAAGATATCCACATACACCATATCTTGCCTATAATGCTTTTGGATCTGGAGCACAAAAGTTTCTCCCATCTTCCCTTGCCCCTCCCCCCCCCCCCCCCCCCCCCTCGACCACATGCTCAACATGAACAACCTTGGGACCCTACCCACTAAGGATGATCCCAACCAAGTTTGACTGAAATCTGGACTCCGGTTTGAAGAAGATGGACATGTGTTTTTTTCCCCTTGGCCCCCACCACCGAAACTTGGGTCTTTCCATGAACAAACTATATTCTTTATAGGTAAATGTATAGATCTACAAATAACATATTAACTGCATTGTTTGGGGGTCTGGAGAAGAAGATTTTTAAAGATTACCCCCTTTTTCCCCTTGGGGCTGTCCCCCTGGGCCACATGCTCCACATGAACAACTTTTGGTCCCTACCCCCTAAGAATGATCCCCACCAAGTTTGGTTGATATCCGCCCACCAGTTCTTGAGAAGAAGATGAAAAAGTCTATGCACGACGCATGACGAACAAAAAGCGATCGATCGCAATAGCTCACTCAAGCCTTTGGCTCAGTTGAGTTTAAAATAGACACAATGAACATTACCCACTTCACTAGCAATTGTTAAGACCACATTTTGAAAACAGTACATGGATCGACCAGTCTCTGTCCTAAAAATAGATCAATTTTTTTTTTTCACCAGAAAGCCAGTTTCTGACTAAAGGCAGTTTATTGTGTTACTGATATTTGATCATCTAATATTCAAATTAAATATCAACTAGCACTAATTGACAAAATTTGAAACAGTTAACCAAAATAAACTAACAATTATACCTCAAATGACCTTGTTTTTTTTACTTTTGAGGCTTTGACCCTGTCATGTGACTTCAAAGTGTGTCATAAGGGGAAAGTTACCATAGTGCACCTATTATCCAAGTTTGGTTACGATTGAAGTTCAAAAAAGTTACTGAAACTGTAACAGATGGACACATGGAAGGAAGCATGGATGAACATACAGAATTTGGATCGTTTTGTGTCATCACAATATTTGGTGAATACTGCCAGTTGTTTGGGAAAATAAAATCTTCCCTATAATAAGGTTGTTTTTTTAGGGCAGCTTGAAGTTTCAAAACAAACTCTTTTCATCGACGAGCCCTGTTCTACTTTTAGTGTTGAAGTGCTGCAGTACGTCCTGGTAACAGCTTCATGTTCAACTACAGATGAGCCTGATGAGGCTGACTCTTCAACAAGAATGTAAGTTCCAACTTCAGAGGAGCATTTAATGTATCTCAAAAGAGGAAAAAGCAAGGATATGTACGTAGGCCTATACACCGATGGTAGCTGTCTCTTCTCGTTGGGCTTCTAATCTAACGTTGGAATTGTGTTCAGTCAGGGGCTTGGTGGGAGCTGCAACTACTCTCTCTCTGCCTGAGTTGATGAGTGGTGTCATAGCTCCTCAAGGTCTCCAAACGATACTGAATGAATCCCGAGATCCTTGTCATACAGGTACTCCTGAAATATAAGAATGCATTGTAGGTCAAAGCTTTTTCTCGAGTCTCAACAAATTTCACTTTGGCACAGAGTTGACTATAACTGATGAAGATCTGATAGCAGTAGAAATACATGTAGTGGCATTCTTATGGAAGAAAACGAGAATAGGTTTATAATAAATGAACGGCGCAACTGGCATGTTGGAGCTTATGTTACATTACGTTACGTTGGAGTTTACGTACATCCAACCTAAGTCATGGAATCAGACCAATCTGCACACAAAATTTATTAGACATCTATGAACATGTACATCAAAGATTATCAAAAGCCCCCACATTGCTTGTATATTTGCCCAATGATTTAATTAAGACATAGATGCAATTAATTTCCCTGTAAAGGCCATTTTCTTTTTTTTTCTTTTCTTTTTTTTTTTTTTTTTTGGGGGGGGGGGGGGGGGGGGCTCATGACCATATCCTGAACAACTTTGGGTCCTTGCCCCCTAACTAAACAAGGATGATCAACTCCTAGTATGGTTGAATTCTGTCCACTATCTCTGGAGAAAAGTTGAAAATGTTCAAGTTTTTGCAAGCTAGATGAATAAGATACCATGTATGTCACTTAAGCTTTCTGCTAAAGAGGGCTAAAAAGTTGTAGATCACATAAACTTATAAACTTACATATCCTTGTGCACCTTGTGTGGTGTCTCACAAAGTGGGGTACTGCATCGCAACTGCCTTGGCTTCAACGCGTCTTTTGCTCACTACTTGGGTATCTGAATTTAAAAAGGAAGCAAGAAGAATGTTAATCATATTCTACGAAGCAAATATATAACATCAGAAAATTGACCCTCATTTCAATCTTTTAAGGGGCTGAACTATTTTCATGTTTTTTTTTCTTGGCATTAATTTCTATTGCTATTCAGTACCGCTGTTTCAAGTACATTTATTCATGTGCTTCTTACACCAAATATCAGTTAATACAAATGAAAATTTCATGCAGATGGGTTAAGTGTGGATGTGCACAGTTAGTAGAAAAATACAAGATGTGATTATCCATCGAACTTTATGGCAAATCAATTTCCATTTTTTTTTATTCATTATTATAATTATATCATAAGTATTAGGACTATTATCATTTACATGTGGCCCAATGGGGCTACCAAGAAAATAAGTCAGCGCGGAGTCTTGTAGGTACACTCTGTTTACATGTTTCATACAAGTATATCAGTCTTTATTTTTAAATCTATAACCATCACTTCATTTACAACGTTATACTTACCGGTCCCTTCATTTTTTTTTTTTTTTTTTTTTTTTGGGGGGGGGGCACATTTTAGACTGTTATTCTCTATATTTGAGAAGACAAAAACAAAAGTGAACAGGCAAATTAGATGGTGCTATATTGCATGGAAATGTATAGTACAAGACATGACAATGGGAAACTGGTTTTCCAGACCAGTATTCAAACAATTGAACTTACGTTGTACAGTTTTCTGCTTCCATTATCAACAAGAAATATGCTACGATGATCTGGATAAGCAGGTGTCTCCTTGGAGCAGTCAGAACTCCTTCCATCAGCTATTGAAGTATCTCCTCCCCCTTGGAGTGATGTGTGTGTTGAATTCCTGGGCAAATAAGTAAAATCTAAAGGTTTTACAAATCATACAAATTATGGCATGAGGATAATAGGTCCCTCCAGTTTACATTATAAACTTGAAGTGCAAAATCATTTAATATGTACATATTTGCCATAAGCAACGTTCAGCTCTACTTACACAACTCAAGACTGACCATAACATGGTTTTCACTTCTGTCGATACAGCAAGTACACATTTTTCTTAAATACGAGTACTAACCTCTCAAGGCTTTCATTTTCAGAGAGAAGGACAGCTCCAAAACTGCTCCATGAAGAATAATTAATACTTGAAAATCATTTCTTCAAACAAAACAAAACCAACAAAGCTTTCAGTCTCTTAATGTAGCCTCTTATGTAATTACTGAGACTCTAGAATGTAAAATAAATGTGAATCAATTTCAAACTAGACTCCCTTCATTAATCATCGTGGAAAACAACAGAATAACTTACAGCAGGGTTAGTGCAATGGAAGTCCATATCTCAGAGGCTCCTTCGCTGATGTTGGCCCGGTGTTTCCAGCATTCGTCAACCCTGCATTCAATGGCTAGTCGTTGGCCACATCTGTTACATGTACTTCTTCAATCTGGTGATCTGCACCCTCGTGGTGTGACAGAGACTGTACAGCTATCAATCTGTCTTCGTTCTCCAAATGATGACCCCTATACCGAGTTCCTTTAAATCACCATCACTCCCGAAGAACTGTCATGTTACGTCTTTTTATCTGGAGGAAAGCATGAAAACACAATGTTCAGAAATGGATTTAGAACTCATCTCCACAAGACAATATGCAGTTCCGTTTTGTCCACACAAATACTAAGTGTGCATCAATAGAAAAGCTAGAAATTACTTTTTAGCTACATCGATCAGCATATTTAGAAAGACCCAAAGATGATCTCTGCCAAATTTCAATGCCTAAGGTCACCTGTAACTTTCATAAAAAACAATGTTCAAATATAGTACCCGTTGTCGTCTGCTAAAAGGGGGATCGATCTCCATGATGTGTGAGCACGTTGATCTTCAGCTAGAAGTGTGATGTCACAGTGGACTAACACTTAACAGTGCATGCATCGTATTTCTTACGTAGATGATTGCCACACATGACGTGGGAGTGCAATAGCACTATGGTATTCTCCCAGCTGTGTGGATGCTCGAATGTGGTGGCAAATAAAAGTCCTTTTTACTACATAGGTCATCACAATTATATAAATCACCAAATTTCACCATTTTTTGTTTTAATTACCGTATCAATCGAGATCACCTTCTGGCAACACAGTGTCAGTGATTCGGCTGTCGACTCAATAGCAATGTAGAGTTTCTAGACGCTTCTAGTCTATTGCATTAACCCTATTTCAACTGAGCTATTGGAGACCAAGTTTTTACGGGGGGGGGGGGGGTCAATTTGACCCCCCTTCAGATCTCGGCCGCCGATCGCGCGATCGCCACAAAATTTTGCCTGAAAATAGAGCCGGATGTCAACTACAAGATTACACGGTCATACAATAGAAAAAAATGTTGATTTTATATTTTTGAATAAATTACTTATGCAAATTTATGCATGAAATTATATTTTTACATATAACTCCAACAAAAAGGCTGAAGGATTGCTAAATTTTTGTGTCAGAGTTCCTCAAGACACATCAAACAATTTTCTTTTAAAAAAATAGCGCAGTCAAAATCAGTTTCTTTTGTTTTTTTATTGTTTTGTTAATTTTTCATGTATTTTACTGTTTTTTCGATCTTTTGTTTTCCATTGTTTGTTTGTTTTTTTTCCAAAATTTGTTGCAGGCACTTTTTCAAGCTTATCTACATTAGAATTGATTAATTTCAATGGTTAAAAGTTGAAATAATCTAATTTATATCAATTAAACAAAAATCTTTGCGCGTTGCGGAATCGTGGTGTGAAATGTCGAGAAGCGGGTCAATTTGACCCCCCCCCCCCCCCCCCAGTTAAAATAGGGTTAATTATAGCACAGCTTTATATACGTCGATCTCTAACCGTGGTCTAAACTCGACCAGACGTCTCCCTCTACATACTTTACAGTGATCATCTCTGTGTGCATGATGCTATGCTTGTAGTCCATGTAGAGTTCATACCACTGCACTGTAGGCCTAACGTTAGGTCTATAATACCGCAATGAGAACCGGACCTAGGCCCTAGGATATAGCTTATCCCGGAAAACCGTTCAATGTAGGCCCTAGACGTTTAACAGTGGTCTAGGTTCTGCTTCTACTACGTTCTAGGGCTAAATCGTGATATCGGTCCCCTCTCATTCTGCGTGTGTGTCTCCACTAATGCGCAAAGTCTATGGAGGTTGAAAGAAGTCCCCAGCTATAGCGGTGAAGGGTGAGTGGGGACCTAACCGGAGTTCTAGACTACCTACTAATACTAGTTGGGCCTAACCCGTTAGTAATAGTAGGCCTATTTCGCGTTAATGCTGTTCTAGTTGGAATAGAATAAATGAGTAGGGCCTACAATTAACGCCAACGGTTGTGAGACTTGTTTAGACTAACGCCAACGGTTAGACTTTTACAGTTAGACTTAGAGTAAGCCCTACCTCGGTAGAACCCCAACTTAAGTACATGTAGACTAGACCGTGTCTAGTTCTATTAGTTTCTCTAAGATCTAACATTACACTGTTAGTAGTTAACGTTAGGCCTACGACTAACGTTCTGGAGAATTTAGACTCAGAGTTTAGTGTGTCCCAATATTTTCTGAAACGCATAATGTTAACGTGAACTTTTAGAACTCTATTAGAAGATAGCTCCTGATGATCGATGTATCATGAGAGGCATTTTTTCAACTTCGCTCTATAGGTGCCTACAAAAGTACAAGTAGCCCCCTCACACAGTTACAATGTCAGATGTACAATGTCAATGACGGTTACATTCGTCACTCATTTTTGTTAATTTTGGAAATCATAACCTGGTCTAGACTCTATTTTGTTTGAAAAATGCGTTTCTAACGTTAAAAAGTTAAAGACTTTATAGTCCGCGAATAGGCCGAGCCCCATCCCAACATGCACAAAGACTCAAAGCATTACTGTAGTATTAGATTCCAACACCTAACAATTGAGTTTCGGCCTCGGATTCTAGCTGTTAGGTGTTTTATATGGTAAGGTAACTGCGACCAGCCCCATAGCTAACTGTGTACACTAACGTTACAAGGAGCGTCCCTGGCCCGGGGTTATTCGTAAGGTAACTTAGATGGTCGTTTACGGAGAGGTAGTAGCCCATAATACTGGAAAAACTCAACAAGTTATAATTAGATCGATCTATGGTTTGCTTACCTTCAAAAATGTGAATAATATCTCCGCCCCACTCCATTTGAAGACAGAAATTTTCTCACGTCCATTACATCCAGGCTCTGATTCTCACGATTGCACAAGCACGTAAATCCTATGCATATAATACACGCACAGCACATCGTATACACATGCACACAGTACGTCCACGCACAGGCGACAGACGCGTCGCTCAGGTAAACCTTCCCGCGCCCAAACCAGGGGAAATTGCGGCTGGTGATTGGCTTAAAGTAAACACATGACAGGGGAATTCTCAATTTCTATTGGCCTAACCAAATGAATTCAAATATGTATTCACTGGAATTCACCCTAGTTCTGCCAGCTTGACTTACTAGTTCACGGTAGTTCCTTCAGTTTTACTAACATGCGCTGTTTTCGTAAGATCAACGAGTTTATGATAGTTTCTCCACTTCGACTAGCTTTACACTAGTTCCTCCACTTTGACTAATTCTTGGCGTATACACTGCAAACTAGTACAGCATACAATTTTATGCTAGTCAGACTTGATTGACTAGCTTTGGGTTAGTAAACCATGGCCTGATTTAATCCAGCAGAGCATTACTAGCTGCATTGCCGCATTTTACTATCATCATGTTCGTATAGCAATTTTTACTAACCGTGCTCGACTAGTTTAATGCTAGTCAGGCCAGGAATTGACCCATTTAGGTTGTGTGTGTATATGCATGTTCAACTGAGTTTGATTTGGCATATAATGCATGTTTTGTTAACCTGTTTTGGGACCACGACGGTCAGGGTAGGAGTATCTGGGCACTTCCCAAGGGCTTGCGTTTGAATGTCCACCTTTTTGATAAAATAGATATTGTAAAGCAACGTCCCCTATTACCTTAATTGCATTTTAACGAAAATAAAAGCGTTTGTGCTATACAGGCGGAAGAACTTTTCAGAGGCATGTACCCATGGAACATTTTTCGCGGTTGTATATTGTACCACGTTTTTCACTGCCGTTACTTTGAGCACCTCTCACAAGGTGGTCTCTGCAAGTGAACCCTTTGTACTGTATAGATATTGTAGATCAATGTTGTTATTTTATCTTTACCCCGGCAATTTTTATAGAAATAAAAGTGTCTTGATATGGCAGGAATTAAATTCAATACAATAAATTATTCAATTCAATTTTTATTTCATTTTTCGACAATAGACATCACTTTTTTGGAACAGAAAATGAGGTGCGTAAAACTATGTAGGATGAAAAGAATGTACAATGATTGTATAGCACCTTATAAATATTTATACGTAGTCATAAAACTCAAGTGATAGTCATAAAACTTTTTGAGACATGCACTTTTTGAACGACTGTGATTGCGTTGGTATTTGCGTTATAAGGTCATGTATAGAGGCAATTAATGTGGGCACTTCCCATATAGGAGGCTCCCTTCGAATGGTCACCACTTTAACTATGTCAGTGTAAGTCAAAATTGCAGAGCAATATATCTTCTGTTAACCTCATTGAATTTCATTAAATAAAAGTTTCTTTGCTAGAGGACCAGAAGGACTGTTGAAAGGCATGTACTTATAGAACATAATTATGTATTTGCGTCGGTACATGATCATTGCATGTCTTAGACTGCCTTTGGAAGGGGTAACTTTGGGTACCCTCCACGTGGTTGCCCTGTATGTGAACTATTTTTACCTTATAGATATTGTGAAACAATGATTCTTCTATAACTTTCACTGAATTTTAATGGATAAATGAAACAAAAAGGACGTTATAGAGTTTTTTTCGCTTCAAACAGCTGTATTCACGTGCGTATGATTATGTTTTGTACCGGGCCGTGAGGGTATAGGGATAAATTTGGGTACCTCCCTGCGAGTCGCTTTGACTGTGCACCACCTTTTATTCAAAAAGATATACACATTGTAGAAAAATATCTCCGCTGTCAGTGCCAATTCTATTTCATGGAAATAAAAGAGTCTTTGCTAGACGGCCGAACGACTTAAAAAAAAAAATGTACGCTTAGAACAACCGAAATCGCGTTGGTTGATGCATGTTCTGTAATTGGTCGTGTCGATAATATGATCGATAGGGGTAACTTTGGTCACTACCCACAGGGTTTCCTTTGACTGTGCTATCTTCAATATCTCAAAACCCTCAAGGATGCAAGAGCTGAATCATCAAGATTCGAATAAATCACCCTCCAAATAGAGTTCATTCATTACAAAATTGCAGATATAGATGTTGACACTTGTTTAATTTCGTACTTTGATTCTACGTAATTGATGGATTAGCTATCATTATCTGTCTGATGACAAAATTGTAATTTGCGTAATATTATTCATGCTAGGTTACTAATGCTGTAGAGTTTATTTTTGGTGAAGAGAAACTGAAATATCACATTTGAACACTCTTAATATGCTCATATCGGGCGCTTTGAAGCATTTGAATATTCCGTTGGCTCGGTACCCTTTCCATATCATGCAAACGAGGCCCAGATTATGTACATGGAAATATTTGCAGCGCACTAACTGACATTGTAAACATAGGTTTCAACACTTTCGGTGTTCCAATCTGAAACCTAGAAGCGTAGTTTTCATGAAAACACTGTATTTTTATCATTATGGGAGCTAATTTGCATATTATGCAAATGAGGTCCAGATTATGTACATGGAAATATTTGATTCGCACTAACTGAGGTTTCAACACTTTTGGTGTTCCAATCTGAAACCTAGTAGCATAGTTTTCTTGGAAACACTATTTTAATCGTTATGGGAGCTAATTTGCATATTATGCAAATGAGGGTCTGATTGAGGGTCTGATTGTGTACATCGCACTAACTGACATTGTAAACATAGGTTTCAACACTTTCGGTGTTTCAATCTGAAATCTAGAAGCATAGTTTTCATGGAAACACTGTATTTTTATCATTTTGGGAGCTAATTTGCATATTATACAAATGAAGCCCAGACTATGTACATAGAAATGTTTGCATCGCACTAACTGACATTGTTAACATAGGTTTCGACACTTTCCGTGTTCCAATCTGAAACCTAGAAGCCTAATTTCCATGGAAACATTGTATTTTTTATCGTTATGGGAGCTAATTTGCATATTATGCAAATGAGGTCCACACAATGTGCATGGAAATGTTTGCATCGCACTAACTGACATTACAAACATAGGTTTCAACACTTTCGGTGTTCCAATCTGAATCCTAAAAGTCTAGTTTTCATGGAAACACTGCATCTTTATAACTATGGGAGCTAATTTGCATATTATGCAAATTTAGCCGATTTGCCCCACTGGATTTCTTGGGACTTTTAGTATGGTGTTTCGGAGCCCATAACAAGATGCACTGCAGTGGAATTCCTACTGTTGCAATTAGTGGTGGGTGAAACCCTATTTTGACTGGACTATCGTGGTTGATGAATGATTTAAATTATTCATCCTACCTTAAACATCGAACTTGAACCGGCACATCCCCTTTATACGGGCTGCCTGAAACACGTCGCATGTTGTAATTATAAATCTCACACTTGCCAAGTTACTTTGATGTAAACTTCAGAAGGTCAGTGGTGTCCATGACAAACCCATCGTGGTTCGGAAGAGTATGCCTTTATTATTGCGGTGTCCCGTAAATTTTGACGCCTTTTCCTAGCCCACACATGGACCCCAGTCTTATTTTGTTGTTTTCATTTGCATATATCAACTGAAGAAAGTAAGGGAAAACATTCCTCTGCCTCATAGGCTACTATTCCTCATATGGATTATTACTTCTGTTCAATATTGAGTCGCAGAATGCCCAGATGAGCGCCTTGTTGAGAGTCACTTGAGCGATGATTACGTAACGGCACGAAATTAGTTTGACAGGTTGCTGTCAAAATATCGTAACTTTGTTTATGATTGCGCTGGTTTATTGCTGAAATATGAACCTCCTCCTGTTGATAAGAGAGAGGAAACGGGTTTGGTTGGCTTTCCTCATGGGAAGCAAGGGTTATTTCACCGACTATAAATACGAGCGATGGAGCAAAGCAGCGATTACATCCTCTTGCGGATTTCCTGAGTAAGCCTTACAAATCGCATCATTTCAAAGGTAAGTGTGTTAACCAAACCCATAGAATGTCCTTCCAGTTGATTAGATAGATCTTTCTCGCAAGCGATATCTAGAACATTAGTATCTTTATTTAAAGATTAACTCAGTTTAGTTGAGTCGGAAAGGGGGGTTCCCATGCACCCCAAACATACATTTTTTTTTAAATCTACTTCATCTAGACCAATTTTGTGCGTAGATTTAAAAAATGCAATGTTGACAGGTCAAAGCGTGTCCCATAGTGGTCAAAAATCCGTTTCCATGGTAATGCATGGTGAAAATGTCAGTATCTCATAAAAATACATGTAACCTTTGATAAAATTGTTCAATTATCATGACTTTGGTCTCAAATTAAAGAAAATTAAATTATCTATATGATGATACCAATTATGTAGGGGGTTATACCAATCTTCATATCAATTTTGAGGCCAGAATTCAAATTTTTTAGCAAAAATGCATTTTTACCATAAAACTCTTCTATCTGTAAATCATACCAAAACAAATTCAATTTGTTTGAATATTCTTCAAAATTATACCAAATATGTATATAATAACATGTGAAAATTTCGTAGATATTGCTCAAACAACAAGAAAGTTACGGCCATCCAAAGTTGACATTGACACCTGTCAAGAATTGGTCAAGAATTTCCAGATGGATGATGATGCGCGCCCTCTATTGTGGAGAAATAAGCAAGCTTGCTTGTGATAGGACAAAAGTTTTGGTGAGAAGATTTATTGTTTGGATCAGACCGGGATCAGTCAAAGAAATCTGCCATAAATCAAACCTCTGGTATGTATATGATTGCATTTTGTGTCATATTATTGTTTTTAAAACCATTCTGCAACATACATTTATTTTTGCCTGAAAGCAAAGTACAAAAAAAAAAACTTTATTTATTGAAGCTTTTCCACTATAAGTTTATGTTCAGTGAACTTCGGTCTCACATGTTTAAAAAAGTGTTAGGATTTAGGTATGACAAGAAATCAGAACTTGTTGATGTGCTGTGTTGAATTGAGTTGAATTTACTAATATTTAAAGAGAACATCTATGAATAGATTGTTATTTGTATAGTTACTTTGCTGAGTGTGAAAGTAACAGACTACAAGATTAGTTTGATGGAATGATACTGTCTGTAACATAATACTAGTTTTGGTGTAGACCTTAGTTCTGTAGACTCTACATAATTTTGTATTCATTACAATAGATCTGTAATGTTAGAGTCTAGTACTATGTAATTAACTGATGGCGAAAACTAAAAGTAAACAGAAGCACCCAAATTTTATCTAAATTTGCAATATTTCATGAGGTTTATTTTCATGCCTCTGCACTGAAGGTGTCGAATCGGGGGGGGGGGGGGGGGGGATTTGGGGCACATCCCACAGGATTGGCATTTACTGTACATCCTCTCACTAAATAGATATTTTGAAGCAATGCTTCTCCTATCATTTCCACGACATTCATTGATATAAAAGTGTGTAGCTGTATTGCTGGAACTACTTCTAAAACCATGCACAAAAGAACGTCGGTATTTGCGTCCATAGTATCTGTGTAATGTAATTACGGGGCTTGAGCGGCGGTGTAATTTTGGACACTTCCCAGGGGATTGCTTTTGAATGTTGACCCTTTTGACAATATAGTTAATGTAGAGCATTTTTTTCTTTTTGTAATTATATTGTATTTCGTACAAACAAAAGGGCAATTGCTGTACAACCGTAATGACAATGTGAAGGCATGGTAAATTGAAACATATTTGTGCTATATGCTAGTGCATGCTTCCTATATTGCCCTGGGGGTTGGATGGTTTTGAACGAATCCCACTCGGTTGCCTTTGAATGTGCACCCCTTTGACTATACGGTGATTGTAAAGCAGTGTCTCTATACCATTTAAAAATCATGAAAAGTAAAGTGTCTTTATTTACCACTCGGCAAAACGACTTTACATGCATGTACAAGTGAGTTTGCTTTGGCATATAATGTATGTTTTGTTAATCTGTTTTGGGACCACGACGGTGAGGGCAGGGGTGATCTGGGCACTTCCCAAGGGTTTGACAAAATAGATATTGTAAAGCAACGTCTCCTATATCACTTTAATTGCAGTTTACGAAAATAAAAGCGTATGTGCTACACAGGCGGAAGAGCTGTTCAAAGGCATGTAACCATGGAACATTTTTCGCGGTTGTATACTGCATGTTTTTCATTGCCTTTAGGATTATTTTGAGCACCTCCCATCACAAGGTGGTCTCTGCAAGTGAAACCTTTGGACTGCATAGATATTGTGGATCAGTGTTGTTACTTTATCTCTACCCCGGCAATTTTTATAGAAAAAAAAAGTGTCTTGATATGGCAGGAATCCAATTCAACAGAATTCAATTCAATTTTTATTTCATTTTTCGACTAGAACAGATAGACATCACTTTCTTTGTAACAGAAAATGAGGTGCGTAAAATTATGTCTAATGAGAAGAATGTACAATGATTACAGCACCATACGATAATTATACATAATCACAAAACTCAAGTGATAGTTCTAAAACTCAAGGAACGACCTTTTTTTTTTTTGAGACATGCACTTTTGGAACGACTGTATATACTATAATTGATAATAATTGATATTTGCGTTACAAAGGTCATGACGTATAGAGGCAATTAATGTGTGCACTTCCCATATAGTAGGCTCCCTTCGAATGATAACAACTTTAACTATGTCAGTGTAAGTAAAAATTGCAAAGCAATATATCGTCTGTTGACTTCATTGAATTTCATTAAATAAAAGTTTCTTTGCTACAGGATCAGAAGGACTGTTTAAATGCATGTACCCATAGAACATATTCACGTATTTGCGCTGGTACATGATTATTGCATGTCTTAGACTGTCTTTGGGTGGGGTAATTGTGGGCACCCTCCACGAGGTTGTCTTCGTATGTGAACCATTTTCACCTTATAGATATTGTAGAACAACAATTCTTCTAGAACTTCCACTGAATTTTAATGGAAATGAAATGAATAGGACGTTATGCACAGAGTTTTTTTTTTTTTCCCCCGCTTCAAACAGCTGTATTCACGTGTGTATAAATATAATGTTTTGTACCGGGCCATGAGGGTATGGGGATAAATTCGGATACCTCCCTGCATGCGAGCGCTTTGACTGTGCACCACTTTTTAAAGATATACACATTGTAGAAAAATGTCTTCGCTGTCAATTGCAATTGTATTTCATGGAAATAAAAAAAAAAATCTTTGCTAGACGGCGAAATGACTTTAGAATAAGATCTTGTACGCTTAGAACAACGGAAATCGTGTTGGTTGATGCATGTTTTGTAAATTAATGGTCGTGGGGATAATAATATGATTGACTTGGGTAACTTTGGGCACTACCAACAGGGTTTCCTTTGACTGTGCCATCTTCAATATCTCAAAACCCTTAAGGATGCAAGAGCTGAATCATCAGGATTCGAACAAACCACCCTCCAAATAGAGTTCATTCATTACAAAATTACCGTACATAAATCATAGATGTTGACACTCGTTTAATTTCGTACTTTGATTCTACGTGATATTAAAGGATAAGCTATCATTATCTGTCTGATAACAAACTCTAATCTTATAATAATAATTCATGCTAGTTTATTAATGTTGTAATTTTTTTTTTTTTTTTGGGGGGGAAGAAAAACTGGAATATCATATTTGAACACTCTTGATATGCTCATATCGGGCACTTTGATGCATTAGAATATTCCGTTGGCTCGGAACCCTTTGCATATTATGCAAATGAGGCCCAGACTATGTACATGGTGAAATGTTTGCATCGCACTAGTGACATTGTAAACATAGGTTTCAACACTTTCGGTGTTCCAATCTGAAAACTATAGAAGCCTAGTTTTCATGGAAACACTGTATTATTATCATAATGGGAGCTAATTTGCATATCTAGCCACTTTGCCCCATTGGATTTCTTGGTACTATTATAGTATGGTGTTTAGGAGCCCATGATAAGTAGCACTGCAGTGGAATTCCTACTGTTGCAATTAGTGTTTGGTGAAACCCTATTTTGACTGGACTAATGTGATCTATGACAAAATGTGTATCCAGAGTCTGTTAACAGTACTTCATTTCTTTCAGAAGTACAGTATTTGTTGCAGTAGTCCATCGAGTATAATGAGCTTGCTTTGGTATCGTACAGAAGTTCATGCAAGACCCGTTTCACCAACATTGATTTCAGTGAGATCAGTGCCACTAGTGTTTTCAGTTTCACTTAGCAAGTCCTCGTGACTGAAACATACCAATCAGAAAAGTGAGATAGCGACACTGAAACCAGTGAAGTGAAACTGAAATCAATGAAAAGTTTGTTGAAACAGCCTACAGGACTGTAAGAAAGGAAAAGGCATGACCTAACCATTTTTATTGGGATTGGGGGCGGAGGTGGAGGAGGGTCTCATTTCATGAGAAATTGACTTAATCTATGTTCTGTGCCTAATTGACTTCAACGAAATGTCAGCTTGTGCCAAATGCAAAACAAAAAACAAAAAATCCAGCTACTGGGATGGAATATATATAATACACCACTAATAATGAAAATTGTGATTTCTGGAAAGCTGTGTTATCATGGCTACAGGCAAGTTTGAGTGTAACCATGGTAGCTATGGTCTCTAACAGGTTAGGTCTCAACCAACGGCGTAAATCCGTACTGAGGAGTGGGGGGGGGGGGGGGGGGGGGGGGGGGGTGATTGGCGATAGTCACCATCGGACCACAACCGGACCGGCACAGCCCGGGGGGGGGGGGGGGGGGGGGGGGAGCTTGCCCCCCCACACACACACACACTTTACAGGGATCAAATGTCCCTC